>NC_056728.1:1224705385-1224855385 GCF_019279795.1 Protopterus annectens | reverse complement strand
ACATGTGTGTGTTTGGCCCTGCAAACATGTGAGCCGATAGGGTACCATACACTGGAGCAACATGTAACATCAGATAGAACAGGACCAAGAACAATGACATCTACCACAGTCTGTACATAGGCCAAGGTACGTATTCGCAATACACATACTGTCGTCAATCACCATAAGTACACAGACTCCACTACTGTACACACAACCACAGAATGCCCAGGTTATGTCCTCAGAAATTACCCATACTATACATAACATGTCTAGCAGTCTGATACCTGACTGGCTTGTTATCAGGTATGATATCAATAAATAATGGTGTACAGAACATATTCACCTCTTACTGCATGACATATGTACAAAGGTTGACAGACTTGTGTCTGGAGCCACAAACACTGGGCCAATATTGGCGTGTGCTTCAGGCCAGTTATTTTGCATTAAGAAGGTTTGTGGTCTGCACTCTTGTGGGAGGAGAGGCTAGATTCTGCCCTTCTGAGCTGGGAATTTCTGGTTAAAGGCTTATTGTGCCTGCTTATCTGAACTGTTTCTTTCAGAAATGTGTGCGCCTTGTTTGCTCTAGCCCAGAAGTTAGTAGTTTATTGGCCATTTTAGGCTAATTTATATCTCTTTTATTTCCCTGCTATAAAAACTGCATTTGCGCGTTTTTTTGTGCTTGTGTTCAGCTCAGCAAGTGCCTGCCAGGTGTCCTGCAGAGTTCTACAGCAGCAGAGAAACAAAAGAGAGACTTTGGAGTGATTAAGTATCATTTTTATGCATTTTCTTGCTGTCTTTAACTAATTCTGTTTTTTTTTAGCATTTCTGTGATTTGAAAAGCTTGTTTCTACTACATATTGTACTTATTTGCTGCCTGCACTTGAACTAAGTCATTTTTGTGTTTAATCTGTTTAACTGTTGTAGGCTATACACAAAAGTGCGATAGCCATTTCTGTGCATTTAAAGTGTTTTTTTTTTTATTGTATCCACTTTATTTTCTGAAAAAAAACAAAAAAAAAAAACTTGTTTCCCACCTTTCTGAACTAGTATAGTCCAGTTTTCAGGTTATTGCTGAATTCAGGGCTGTGTTGCAAGTCTCTGTGTTGCCCATACCTTACTTGGACAGAAGGAAGTTTCTGTTCACCTGTGAGAGGGGAACTTTGAGCAGCCTATCTGTCCCTGGAGGTGCGGTTTCAGCCCAGAAGTTAGTAGTTTATTGGCCATTTTGGGCTAATTTCTATCTCTTTCATTTCCCTGCTATAAAAACTGCATTTGCGTGGTTTTGTGCACCGGGCAGCGCCGGTTAGCTAGGGTTAAACTATTCCCGGCTCCATGAAGTCTACTTTTCAGTTTTTCCCTTGGAACTAGACAAACTTTCAACTTAAGCACTCAAACCATTCATTTCACAGCCCAGCACTTGCTCAAAACTCATAGCAAGAACTAATTAACCCTAGCACTAGACCCCCCCTATACTGTACAGAAGGAAAAGGCTCTCTATTTGTCCCTACCAGCCAATCAGTAAAACAGCTCACTTTATCTATTCAGGCATGTCCAAAGGGCAGTTTCAAGTGTACTCTCCAGTCCAACTGGTGAATCTGGGTATTTTGAGGCAATGTTACAACTGCCTCATGTACACAGGCAACCCTCTCCTCCTACCACCAAACACTAATATATGCGAAAGATGCAATTATACAGCCAAACTGGAGGAAAAGCTCTCTCAACCCAAGACTGGAACTGACAGTCAAGAGGAGAAGGGAAATAATTGCAACACACCACCAGTCTCACATAGACCTATTAAAGCAACACCGGCAAATAACACACATAAATACATGAAAACATACTTGGGGGCTCTAAATAAAAATCTGCAAAAGCAACAGAGACCTCCAAAGCAGACATCCAAGCAACCTCCACACCCCATCACAAACCATGAAACACATACTTCACATAATCAATGTGCCACGCAGTCACAGCCCTTAAGGCAATATAACATACCCAACGCACTAGTAATAGGCGACTCTATAATCAAACACACTGATGTCCCACTAACTAGGCCAGACAAGGAGAAGGTTACAGTTAGCTGCCTGTCAGGCACCAGGATCTGCCACATAACACAAGCACTCAGATCACTCCAGAACAAGTACAAATATGACTCTGCCATTGTCCATGTTGCTGTGAATGACCTGAGACCTACCTCCCTGGACTACATGAAAAGAGACATGGAAGAGCTCTCTGATCATGTAACCCGGCTGGTATGACCCTGAGTAGCATTCTGCCCTCACCAAGAATGATGCCACAGTATATAGAAAAAATGATCAATTTCAACAATTGGCTAAATTTCTGGTGTCATTCAAAGGGGATCCAGTATCTGTCCGCCTGGGATGACATGCTCGACAAGCCAAATTGCTTCGCAAGAAATGGCTTGCACCTGTCACCCTTAGGCTTTCGAATACTGGCAAAGCCATTTGCCACCCCCATAGAGCCTATTTTAGGCAAGGCTCAAAAGACAAACCCACCACCATAAATAGCACAAGTAACCAAAATTTGAAGGTAATGCTACTCAACGCCAGACATCTAAACCTCAAAATGCACTCACTCGAGGCACTCCTCAGTATGGAGAACATTGATATCTGTGCAGTAACAGAAACCTGGTTTAAGGATCCAGAGAGCACCCCAGCACTACCAGGCTATAACTCATACCATACTTTTCGGCCACAGAACCCGGACCGAAACACAAAAGTCAGGGGTGTATCCATATTCATCAAGGATACCCACACCTCCAGGTTAGTGGTGCAGCACGATGCCTCAAAGATCATCCATGTGCAACTAACAATGGGCAAAACTGTAATTCAAATTGTAGCTTGCTACAGATCACTCGCCATGACCCAGGGCCCCCATTCTGCATTTCTGGAGACAATGGAAAATATGAAAGTCCTACCAAACATCCTAATATTGGGTGATGTCAATTACCCAAACATTAACTGGGAGAACTACTCAAGTACTAACGCCCTTGCCCATTGCTTACTAGAATTTATAAACTCGAATGCCCTGGATCAACTGGTCAACACCCCCACCAGAGGTGACAACATATTGGACCTGGTCATCACCAACATGGGTGACAGGTGTCCCACACCAGAGGTCAACCCCTCGCTGGTTAGATCAGACCATAGACTAATCACTCTGGATATCCACATCCCCCCCCCAATCAAGGAAATGACCGTGAAAAACTTTTCAAAAGCAAACATGTTACTTAAGACCGAGGTGGAAAGGTTCACAGCCCCCAAGCCAAAGGACAACTCTGTCCAAGCTGCTCAATCCCTTACAAAGGAACTATATGAACACCTGCAAGAATGCATCGATCGTGCTATCCCAAGCAAAACCAAGACTCACTCCTCCAAGAAAAGGAAACCAGTCTGGTGGACCCCTGCCATAAACAAGCTATACAATAGAAGGAGGAAACTAGTACAGAAAAGAGTAAAATCCCAAGAAGGAAAGACATCCCTGATCAGTATCAGCAAGAAACTACGATCCCTCATAAAATCATCTAAGGCTAGCTTCGAAAGAAAAATTGCCGAAGACTCCAAAGATAACCACAAAGCATTCTTTAACTATGTCAAGAACCTAAGTGAAAACCCTCAGATCTGCTCTGAGTTAGTGCAAAATGGCACAAAATACACTGAACCGACTGATATTGCCAACATTCTGGCAGACAGGTTTAGTGCAAACTTAACCACCTCTCACCCCCTAAAGGGCCCATAACCATACCAGAAGAATGTAGAGCACCAGCAATCACTGACACACAGGTTAAAACAGCCCTAGACAAAGCCAAAAACACAGCTTCAATGGTACCGGGCGGTGTCCCAGGCTGTGTCTTACACAAGCTCCAAAATGAACTAACCCCTCACCTAAACACACTGTTCAAACTCAGCCTCTCTTCAGGCTATGTACCCATAGAGTGGCACACAGCAACAGTTATCCCGCTCCACAAAGGTTGAGCCACAACAGACACTGAGAACTATCGCCCTATAAGCCTGACTAGCCTGGTCTGCAAGGTTATGGAGCACATTATCATATAACTCATTAACAGAGACATTGGGAACCTCCAAACATTGGACCCTACCCAGTTTGGCTTTGTTAAGGGCAGATCATGCCTCCTAAACCTGGTGGACTTCTTTGAGACAGTTACCAAGGCTTTAGATGAGGGAAAGGAGGTCTACACAGCCTACCTAGACCTCACAAAGGCTTTCAACACCATTCCCCATTCTGGTATTATAGACAAGCACACCAGCATGAACATAACCCCCTACTTCACAAGATGGGTTGCCAACTGGCTCATGGATAAAATCCACACGGTGAGAGTTGCAGGCTCTAGGTCCGACTCTAAACCAGTTACAAGTGATGTCCCCCAGGGCTCAGTCCTTAGACCCCTCCTGTTCAGTATATACTTCTCAGAGGTACAGGAAAGCACAGGAGGACTATGGCTGACCAAGTTTGCAGACAACTGCACACTGGCTACCATAATTGACTCTCCAGCTGATGCAGACATCCTCCAGTAGAGTCTCACTGAGATGGATACCTGGTGTCAAAATCACGACCTCAAGCTAAATGCCAAAAAATGCATAGTCATCCCCTTTGGAAAAAACAAAGTACCAGCGAACTACCACATAGGTGGTAGTCCCCTAAACACAGAAAATGTAATAAGGGATCTGGGGACCCAAGTAGATAGTAATCTCTCCTTTGATAATCATATTGCCAAGGTGGTTAGAAAATCTTTCTATGTGGCCCAGCTAATCACAAAAGGGTTTGCATCTAGAACAAAAGAGGTTATTGTGCCCCTCTACTCATTACTCATCAGACCCATCATAGAGTACAATGCCCCATTTGGGATGTACCTTACAAGACACCTGCAACAGCTGGAAAGACCACAGTAGTACCTCACCAAGAGGATTACTGGCCTCAAACAGATGCCCTATACAGCCCGACTGAAGAAACTCCAGCTGTACTCGGTTGCATACCACTTACTCAGAGTTGATCTCTGCCTGACATACAAGGCCATGTCCAACCCAGAATTGATGGACATGCTCCACCTAAAAAAAAAACAAATCCCTGAGAGCCACACACTCTAGGGATCTAAACCTCACCACAACGATAAATAGGACATGCTGGAGGGATAGATTCCTGTCCCAGAGACTTTCCATGCTTTGGAACAGGATTCCAATCTACATTAGGCAGAGCCCCTCACTAACACTCTTCAACAGAAACATTGATGAGTGGATGGGAAACAGAAAATTTACCCCAGGGATCACTGCAGTGGCTCTGCTGGACAGAGACACAGGGAACTAATGGCTCTGCTGGACAGAGGCACAGGGACCGGTGAAAGTCAACACATTCTGGCTAGGCTTATAGATGCCCTCGGGCAGATAGCCTAGTACTTACCTATGAAGCTATGAACCTATACCCTCATACATTTACTGTTGTGACATGGTTTGTTGTGACATATGTCCTATGAGGGATATGAAGTCAGTAACTGTCATGGTTGTCACCATGTACTGACTACAATCCTGAGACTATGCTTCTGCAGTTCTAAGATAGGTGATCTGTGAGTAACACATGAAACATAAGACTACAAACACTGCCCAGTCTGCAGATAACCCTACAGGTGGGAGTTTCCTCAAACACATAACACTATAATGACTGGTATTAAATCATGTAGACCAGCCATATCCACACAAAGCCTGTTAAACCAACATTACTCCAAATGCAGAAGAGCAACACTTACATTCTGTAGTCATGTCTGGAACATCCCCCTCCTGTTTGTTGGCCTGTCTCCACAGTGTATGTTCTTAGAGGTATATCCCAATACCATCTGTGATGCTGTTTGCTAAACACTGACATGAGGTCCTGCTCACAGTGAATGGAAAGTCCCAACACCCACATGATGTTCCTAGGTATAGGGGTGTGTTTCCATGCATTTGGCTATGGAAATGTTACCACAGCTGTTCCACATGCAATCAGCTAATGGAGGACTGCAATTCATGCAGAGGCCATCAGCTGATCATGAGCAACACTTACAAAACACAAGCTGATCCCTAACCAAAACAGGTGTAAATCTCCACATCCACCAGAGAGGGAGTGAGAGAGACAGACAGAGACAAAGTAAAACAGGGAGGGGGTGGGAGAGTAAAACCTAAGCATGTTTGTGTCACACACTTACCAGTACGGGGTTTCAAACCCCGGCCTGACTATGTTTTGCTATCACATGTTGATGCAGTTATTGCATGCACCACAGAGCTCACATGTTGGTGTGTCTGGGGCATATTGTGTACACAGATTGTTATCATCAGATGTGCCATTCCTGGCCTCATGTGGTGGGAACTGCCAATGGACACCAGGTTGACCCTGCACCTACATTGACAGCATGATACTGGTATTCCCTGGTGTCACTGGCATCTGTCCATACAGGGCATGTGTATAAGGCATGGTATGTCCTTTGTGGGTTACATTTTCTGGCACTACAGTTGCTGCAGGCGTCCAGTGGGGAACATAGTGAAGGAGTACTGCATGCAATTATGTGCCTATTGTAGTGATGGGACAGGGTGCCGTGCCCTCTGTAGTCCATAGCAGTCATACCATGGTTACTATCTGTGGGCAGTATGCAGGGAACTACCAACATAGTGGTTGTTGCCTAGCCAAGTGTGTTTGTGTATGAGACATGGGTTGAGAGTGTTCTCTGGGTAATACAAGGGTTGCCTAAATTGCTCGCCAGGCCTTGATGTCACATGTAGGGGCATGAATTGTCAACCCCAGCCTCTCTGCTGTTTGACATATGTTATCCTTATAAGGTGGACATTGTGAAATATAATAGGCTGACCCTATAAGAAATTTGCAAAACCCACTCCACAATGAGTGACAAACACACACAAAGTCTCACAGTTGCTATGGCTGGAATTGGAACTTCTACCTAACTAGTACTACAGCATAATGCAGTTATAGGACTCACCACGGAGATTAATGGGCTACTTTTTCCCCAAAGGTGTATTTCAAAGTGAATGACATCAGCAGGCTTGCCAAAGAAGGACAATAGAGGTTGTAGTGACTGTGAATGGTTTCAATAGCATTGCTCCCTACACAGACAAACAAACACCCACACTTGCCATGTCTGGGAATAGAACTCTGACCTAACTAGTATAGCACCCTACAGCCTTACACAGTTATAGGATGCACCAGGGAGATTACTGGGCTATGCATTCCCCAAAGGTGTATTTCAAACTGAATGACATCAGCAGGCTTGCCAAAGAAGGGCAATGTAGGTTGTAGTGACTGTGAATGGCCTCAAAAGCATTGCTCCCTACACAAATAAGAAAACATCCACACTTGCCATATATGGGAATAGAACTCCTACCCAAGTAGCACACTACATGATTATATAGTTATAGAATGCACCGCAGAACTTACTGGGTTACTCCATCCCTCAAGGTGTATTTCAAAGTGAATGACATCAGCAACCTTGCCAAGGTTGGGCAATGGAAAGTGTAGTCCATAGGTTCATAGGGTCATACGTTGATACTAGGCTATTGGCCCTAGGGCCTATACATGCCTAGACATGACAATTCTCTGGCTATAACTTCCCACAATATTTACTTCACTGCACCTCTGTTTAGCAGGGCAGCTGACATGATCCCTGGGTTAAATGTCCTATCGCCCATCCAATTGTCCAGGTTCCTTTTGAAGAAGTCCAATGAGGTACTCTGCTTGACATGTATGGGCAGTCTATTCCAGAGTCCGGGGAGTCTCTGGGTCAGGAACACATCCCTCCTGCATGTGTTGTTCATTGTGATGACAGGATTTGGATCCCTGGAGCATGTGGCTGTGAGGGTTTGGAATTCTCTAAGTGTAGTATGTCCAACAGCTGTGGTTTTGCATGACATGGTATGTTAAGCAGAGATCGCCAGTGAGAACACAATACATGTCAGAGTATAGCTGTATGATTTTCAGATGGTCAACACAGGGCATCTGGTTTAGGCCTGTGGTCATTTCATGAGGTATGTCTGCAGTCTCTCTACTTGTTGCAGATGTCTTGTGAGGTACATACATAATGGGCCGTTGTAGTCTGTACTGGATCTACTGAGAGATGCCTACAGTGGGACAATGGCCTCCTTTTCCTGGATGTAAAGCCCTTAGTGGGATGTGTGCCACATAGGTGGGTTTCCTGACTGTTGTGGTGATGTGGTTATCAAAGGTGAGACCACTGACCACCTGTGTCCCTAAGTCTGTTATCACACTTTCAGTGTTTAGTGTACTGGCACCTATGTGGAATTTCACAGGTACATGTCCCTTCCCAATGGGAATAACTATATATTTCTTGGCACTGATCTTGAGGCCATGGCTCAGGCATGAAGCATGTCTTTCTCTAAGGCCCTACTGTAGAATATCCACATCATGTGGAGATTCAATATTTGCTCCCAGTGTGCAGTCGTCTGCGACCTTTGTTTGCTGGTGTCCCTTACTGTTGGACTGTACTTCTAAGCAGTAGATGCCAAACAAGGGCGGTGCCAGGACTGAACCCTAAGGTACTCCAACTGTCACTTGTCTGGGGCTCGGGTTGGTGTCATCTACAGTTACAGTGTGGGTTGTGTCAGTACAGCAGTTGGCAGCCCATAGGGTGACATTGGGATTGATGGCCAGCTTGATACATTTATCTATAATTCCAGACTGGGGAATGATGTTGAAGGGCTTGGCATGGTCCAGATAGGTTGTGTGAACCACCTTACCCTCATCCACGGCTCTGGAGATGGATTGACAGTTGTCATTCAGGTTGAAATGACATGATCAGCCCTTCACAAACCCAACCTGGTTAGGGTCCAGTGTTTGCAGGTTGCCAATGCCTTTGTTTTAATTTCCATGATAATACATTCCATGGCCTTGCAGTTCAGGCACATCATATTGCTGGGGCTGTAGTTCCCAGGATCCAAGGTGGATCCTCCTTTCTGGACTGGGATAACTGTAGCTCTGCACCACACAGTGGGCACAAAGCCAGAGGTGTGGCTATGATTAGACATGGCACGTAGGTGAGATGCCAGTTCAGTTTGTAGCTCATGTAGTACACAGCCCGGGATGTTGACTGGTCCCATGGCTGCTGCTGCTGTCATAGCTCTGTAGAGTGTGGATTTTACCTATGTAGCCGTTATTACTGGAATATGGCAATTTATCCATGTTGTGATGGGCCCTTTGAGGGCTGGTAGAGGGGTGCAGTTGGCACTGAATCTATCTGCCAGGATATTGGTAATATCCCTGGGAGCAGTAGATTTAATACCATCCTGTTGTAGCTCACAGCAGTTCTGAGCATTGCCATTTAGATTTAGATTCCTCATATAGCTATGGAATGGCTTGCAGTTGTTTTTGTCATCTTTGGCTATATTATGTTCATAACTAGCTTTGGTGGATGTTATGAGGGATTTCTGCCTCTTACTGTAGCTGGTAAGGGAGTATTTTGCATCCTGGACATTCCCCCATTTCTGCAACAGTTTCCTTTTTGTTGTACAGTATGTTTATGGAAGGGGGCCACCACATTGCCTTCCTTTTCTTGGTGGGGAGCATCTAGGTTCAATATTGGATGGCACGATTCATGCATGAATGGATGTGCTCATACAGTGCCCTCATGTACAAATCAGCAGTTGTTTCAGTTCCCATCTGCATGGGTATCATGATGTTAGTCACATCTGATGTGTAGCATGAAATTGGCTTTGGAGATGTGTGTTACAGAGGTTTCCTTACTGGGGTGTGGGGGAGGGATGTTGATGTTAAGGGTGATTAGCTCATGGGCATACTTGACCTCCAATTGGGTGACCATAGGTGTGGAGCATTGATTTCCCAAGTTGGTAATGATAGGTCTAGGATATTTGAGCTCCTGGTGGGACTATGGGTTACTTGATCCAGGGCATTGGGAATTACAACTTCCAAGAACCGTTGGGCACATGTGTTTGTACACAAGTAGTTTTCTCAGTTAATGGCAGGTTAGTATAAGTCACCCAGTTTTAGGGTGTTTGCTTATATCATAATATTTCACAGTATGCATCAATAGCTGTAGTTGGTATCATGGGGCATGGTGAGGGATCTGCAGCAAGCTATACAATTTGGAATGCAGTCTAACCTACTGCTATTTGCAACGGGGGTATTTCAGACACATTCTGTTGGGAAAGTAGCCTGGTGGTGTGAATATCCTTGGTGAATATGGACACTCCACCTTTATTGTTTTGGTCCTGCTTTGGTGGCCAACAGGTGTGGTGAGAGCTGTACCTGGTATTGCAGGGGTGCTCTCTGGAGGCTTGGATCAGGTCTCTGTTACTGCACAGTTATCAATGTTCTCCATTTGTAGGTGTGCGTAGTGACTGTGAATGGCCAAAAAAATGATCCCTACATACACACAACTTCACAGTTGCCATGTCTGGGAATAGAACTCCTACCTAACTAATATATCATATGACAGCATTACGCAGTTATAGGACGCAGCACAGAGATTACTGGTGTACCCTTTCCCCAAAGATGTATTTCAAAGTGAATGACATCAGCAGTCATGTCAAAGAAGGGCAATGGAGGTTGTAGTGACTGTGAATGGCCTCAAAAGCATTGCTCCCTACAAAGACAAACACACACACACATCCACACTTGCCATGCCTGGGAATAAAACTCCTACTTAACGAGTATATCACACTACAGCACTATGCAGTTATAGGATACACCACAGAGATTACTGGGCAAATCTTTCCCCAGAGATGTATTTCAAAATGAATGACATTAGCAGGCATGCCAAAGAAGGGCAATGGAGGTTGTAGTGACTGTGAATGACCTCAATAGCACTGCTCCCTACACAAATAAACAAACACACACACACTTGCCATATCCCAGAATAGAACTCCTACCTAACTAGTATATCACACAAAAGCATTATTCAGTTATAGGACGTGCCACAGAGATTACTGGGCTATGTCTTCCCCAAAGGTGTATTTCAAAGTGAATGACATCAGCAGGCATGCCAACGTAGGGCATTTGAAATTGTAGTGAGTGTGACTGGCCTAAAAAGCATTGATCCCTACACAGACAAACACACACAGTCTGGGATTAGAACTCCTACCTAACAAGTACATCACACTACAACATTACGCAGTTATAGGACACACCACAGAGACTACTGAGCTACTACTTCCCCAAAGATGTATTTCAAGGTGAAGACATCAGCAGGCTTGCTATAGTAGGGCAATGGGGAGTGCAGTGTATGCATAGGACATAACCCATTCATCTAGAGGCAAACACACAACAGTCAGGCACACACAGGTTTATATTCCACAGGTACATGTATACAACTGGTAGATGACTACTGACTTGTACTGTCATGTTATACAGTTAGCACAGGCATCACAGACACTATAGTGCTGAGGGATACCACAGGGAAATGTCTACCATGATTGACATTTGCACATCATGTGGTTTTAGCCAATTGGATGTGTGCTGGGTGGGACAGGCCTCATGATGGAAGGCTCTTTGTCACTGTCACTCTCTTCCACACATCTATGCATATGTATTTTTGGCCTATTATAGTGTGTTTTCCTTGGATATATGTGTGTATTCCTATCCAATGTGTGTGCAAAGCATGACTGGTGTGTACTGAGGAGTGTATGCACTAACATCTGTGACTGTCAGATATGTATGGTCCACTGTTGTTGCCAGGCATGGGCTTAATTTCTAAGTGTGTGGACATGCCCAGTATGACCTTTCAGTATTTTGTTGTCTGACATGGCCTTCATTTCTCTGAGTGTGGGAGCATGCTCAGTATGACCTTCTGTATTGAATGTGTGAATCCTTTCTAGGTAGGTTGTACTCCAGTGCAGACTTTTGTGTTCTATATCTACAGCTAGCAAACTGTTTCTGCAGGATCTATGTCAATTGGTTGACAATATGTGGTCAAAATGGGCAAAGGATAGTGGGTTACTGTTGGTAATTGTGTCTGTGCTGCTTCTGCTACATAGTCCTGGTGTTAGCAGAGATATTCAGACATATGTACTGTTATACACTGTGAAGTTTTATGTCATCAAGTACTGTCAGGTATACATATTTGCTTGCAGTGATGTCCTGGGGAACACAGGGTGAATGCAGCTGTGTCCAGTATTGTGGTCAGCAGCCTACATATTCTTGCATGATCATGCCATTCTGTAGGGGAAGCTGCAGACACTTGCTGCTGGGTCTGTGTAAACGGTTCAGCACCTTGGTACAGTGGTGGCAGAGAATCCCATGCTTGTACATCCATCGACGTGACAGTATGGCCATATCCTGCTGTGGCCATACCTCACATTTCTACTGATTCACGAAGGTTACCCAGAGGCAGGGGTCAGAATTCTGGACATTACCCCTTCACATTGTGGTTTACCAGCAGGTTTGTAGCCACCCAGTCTTGTGTTTGCAGCCAGGGATAGTATGTGCACACGGCTGAGTTTCAGACTTCACACACTCCATGCCGCCCATGACCCCCCTCCTCTATTATTCTATCCTCTTCTATAAATAACATTATCTGATATGTTCCCTATAATTATCACCTCATCCCAGCAGTAATTTGGTGTTGGTCCACAGTTCATGCAGCAGGACATGGTGGATATGTTACTGTGATTTGTCCTTATGGCTTTGCATTTAGGTTCTGTGGACTGTGTTATGTTGCTATTTGGGAGTCCATGACATAAAATACATTGGCAATACGGGTTAGACACAAGCCTTTGGCAGAGGACTGTAGGCCATTTGGTAGTGACGCAGGCCAGCTGTAGCAGGCCATTGCATTCTGTCACTCCTACAGTCCCAGACTGCAATATACTATATTCCCCTGGGGTGACAGGGTAGATGTGCAAGGTGTTCATGCCAATACTTTCTGTCAGCATTGATCCAGTGGTGTGGATGCTGGCAGGGTGCTGCTTACAGCTAGGGACACACCTACATAGGACACCTGCTCTGCATGCTGCATTCTTTTGCTATTGCCATACACAAGTGGGGGTCATATTGTACTCATTCCCAACAGCAGGGATAAGACTGGAGAGGTACCTGTGAGTGGTGGTAGGGTGAGCTGGGTGCATGTGTGCTATGGACACTACTTGCATCTGACTCACAGTTATGCATGGGGCATTCCACTTATGCTGGCTTGGGCAGGGACATCAGCTGTTTCTCAATACTTCATTCCTATGACCTTTGTGGTCTGCCAGTATTTGGCCAGATGACGTTGGTATTCCATACTACAAGCCCAAATAATCTGCTGCAAACCTGTATGTACATTTCCAAGGGTGTGTCCATTTGACAGTTACATATTATACACTGTCTGTCTGGGGTACTTCCCCCTGTGTACTGCTTGTATATCTGGGCAGACATTCATGCCGTGTCCATCTTTCAGATGGTGACACATATTACTTCCAAACATATACTATGGCTTACTGCTGGAATGTGTTTTGATGGGAAGCATTGTGTTTGGCACTGCAGTTGTGAGAACTTGGCCCTGTCATCAGCAGTACTGAGCAATAGACACCAGGGCAAACCTCACCATGCATACATACTGATCACTCTACTCTCACACAATATACAACACACACCAACCTAACACACACAGACCTGCATATTGTACACATGCTACAATCTATCCTGCTACCTTGGCCAGCTCAGGTAATCTGTGCTCCACTGTTATTATATCTACAAATACATGTTACTACATTTCTGCATAGGATTGGGGGGGGCACACCTGACTGCTACTACATTTCTACATATGATGGGGGGCACACCTGACTGTTACTACATTTTTACATAGGATTGGGGTGGGCACACCTGGCTGTTACTACATTTCTACACAGGATTGTGGGGGGGGGGCACACCTGACTGTTACTGCATTTCTACATAGCACTGGGGGGGCACACCTGACTGTTACTGCATGTCTACATAGGATTGAGGGGAGCACAACTGACTGTTACTACATTTCTACATAGGATTGGGGGGACCACCTGACTGTTACTACATTTCTACATAGGATTGTGGGGGGGGGGCACACCAGACTGTTAATACATTTCTACACAGGATTGGGGGGTACACCTGACTGTTACTACATTTCTACATAGGATTGGGGGGTACACCTGACACTTGTACACATTTGCTATGACTGTACAGGTATTTCAGGTACTCCATTTCATTCTGTATTCTAACCTATCATACTGACTAGAGGAATATCAGTGTACTACAGGTCTTAGGTTTGATTGATCTACATTTCAGTTTCTGACTTCTTACCCTTTAGAACTAACATCCCATTGCCTGACCTGTTGTAGTCTGTCTGTGTAGGTCTGGTGGGGGGGGGGGATGTTCTCCATAGCCATCGATCAGAGGACTTAGCACAGACTTTGTTTGTGTTTGTCTACACCTGTCCTGCTGGCTGAGACTGTTGTTGGGCATGTGAGCCTCCCTGACTGGCATGTGTGTGTCATATGGACACACATGTGGCCCAGCCCATTTCCTGCAGTGAGTTTTGTCACCTTGTCTAGTACTGGCTACTCTGGTGATACCAGTATTAGTTACAGATCTCATGCTGCCACTATAGATGTCTACTATCTGCTGGCATCCCATTCAGCCACCTGATTCCCTTGCATGCTCACATTCATACCATAGATATAGGTAACAACACATACTACTCCATTCGGCAATTGGTAGGAAGAGTGACTTATCTTGTGGCTGTGCCAGTATTGAGGATGGTGCTGGAGGGATGCCTATGTCGGATGCACATAGTACACTCCCTATACATGGTTAAGTACAGGTAGTGTCATGTTTGGCATCACTTTTACTGTGTGTGTGAGTCAGAGAAAGGTGTCATTCCCTGGGTCCCTACCATGTCAGTGTATGTGCTATGTGTTGCCTCTTTGCCAAGGTCTGGGCATACTGGGCACGCCTCCTTTTGCCTACTGGGGGAGGCTCAGGTTGTTCCTCCTCCGAGTCACTCTGTACCTGTTCAGGCCTTGGCAGTGGTGGGGGCTGTGTGGCCCTGCCCCACGCTGTTCCTGCTGCAACTGTTTCCGAAGGATCATATTGTGTAGCATGGCACATCTGATATCAATTTGGGTACATGTAGCTAGTGAGTACTGCAAGGCTCCACTGGATGTGTCCAGGCACCAGAACCATGACTTGAGCATCCCAAACGCATGTTCTGTTATGATTCTGGTCTGTGCGTGTGCCTCATTATGGAGTTCTTGTTCGGGTGTGTATGTGCATTTCTGATGGGGGTCATCAGCCACGGCTCCAGTGGGTAACCAGCATCCCCCACTAGGTGACCGTAAAGGATGTCCCCATTGGCAAATCTCTGGTACAGCTGTGTCAGATGCCAGATATGGGAGTTGTGATAGATTCCAGGGCAGCCAGCACACACATTCATTATAATGCCCTGGGCATGGCACACGACCTGGCAGTTGATGTAGGGGAAGCCCTTGCAGTTTATGTAGACCCTACCCCGCTCACTGGGTGGTGCTTTGTTCCATATGTGCGTGCAGTCTATTGCACCCACTACCTCAGGGCATTCTGCTATTTGGTGGAAGAGATGCATATTGCTGGTCAAGGCCTCATGGGTGTTGAGGAAATATACGTGCTCACCGGCATGTGCTGACATGGCATCCAAGAACTGGTGAAGTACCCTGGATGCTGATGCCTGTGAGATCCCCATGATATCCCCAGTTCGCCTTTGGAAGATATGTGTGGCTATTATTCTTAGGCCTACACATACCTTGGTATCCACTGGGATGGGTTCCCCTCTGTTAGTTCTGTGTGTGAGGTGTGGCCGGCACAGCTCAACAATTTGCTGTAGTAGGTCCTTGTCCACCCTATAGCACTCCGCTATCTCCAACTCATGTAGCCCCTGGTAGATTACCCTGGGTCTGTACACTCTTCTCCTTCTCCTCACTGTGTGTTGGTCGACAGAATTCTCATCCTCACCATCTTCAGCCTCTTCCACATGTTGATGTATGATAGCTGCTGCAGCCCCTATCAATTTGTTGCTTTTGTTTGGTAAAATTTCCCCACTTGTGCGCACCGGTGGTGTAGAGTATGTGGGAAAAATCAGAGGGTAAGGTGTTTGCATAGCTTATAGTGTACATTTCTGCACACTACACTAGGACTAGTGCAGCGTGCAGAAATGTACTCGGTTAGTAACCGAGTACATTTCTGCAAACTACAAATTGGAGCCATGACACCTCCAAATAAAGGGTGTATAGTATACATAAAGCATGGCAATGGCCAAATATATGGCCACTGGCATGAAAAACAGTTGCCAAAATAAAAAACAATTTTTATTTTTTTTAGCCGATTTTGGCTGTTTAACCATAGGGCAGCAGCGTGCAAATGGGATCAGGCCGACTGACAGCTTCCTGGATTGCAAATTCACCTCATTTGCATGGTTTTCACCTGCAAATGGGGTAATTTGCATACAGGAGTTGTGTCCGTGCAGGAATAGTGCAGGTGTGCTCGTGCATGTCCCTGGAGCTTATTCCTGGATCACACGGTGGCCATATTGCCACCAGCAGCTCCTGCCCTATTCCTGCATGCCGTGCAGAGCTTGCTGAATCCGGGGGATAGTCTTGCATTCAGTAAAGGGTTAAATCAGTGAGGCATGAAGTGGTATATTATTCCATCTGGAATGACTTGATATACCATTTCAAATAAGACGAGTTACTTTTCTGACTTTGCATTTGTTATGATTTATAAAGCAGTTGTTGTCATTTATGATCACAACGGGAGGTAGAGATACCCACGATGGCTATTCCCTCCCTGCCATTTAAGTACATGGCAGTGAACAGCAAGACAGATTAGTCTTTCGGCTTTTCCCCGTTAGGGGTCACCACAGTGGAACTCCAGTCCATTCATGATTGGCAGTGGATTTTACAGTGCCGAGTTGCCAGCCCGACACCCAACCTTCAATGAAGGCACGCCCATTCATGCTCACACCTACCTGCATGTTTTTAACATCACTCATCCGCAGGGAGGACATGCAGACTCCACACAGAAGGCACTCCTGCTGAGAATCGAACAGGAGAACCTCTTGCTGTGAGGCGACAATGCTAACCGCTGCACCACCGCGGCTTATCTCAAGGACAGATTACGTATCTGAAAAGGAGTATAAATTAGACTGGAGTCTTTTTCCTGCTCTGGCAAATGTTAAACTCAAATAATGCCTCATTTTATTAACTTACATATCCATCTTTGTTGTCAGGGTCTATATAAATGATCCATAGAGGGCAATGATATTTTTAGAAAAGAATTAAGTATCACTACTTATTTCATCCAAAGTTAAATACTAGAATTTCAGATGCTAATGGCATTTAGCACATACTTTTACAGCTCTGACATGTAAGTTCTGGAGAAATATTCAACTACCTGTTAGTATTTCCTTCAGGCCAAATGGTTGTAATAACTTCTATGTAGACTGTGTATGAAATACTGTAAAATAGCTAAATGTTTTTCATGCATTCTTGTCCAGTTAAGCAAAAATTTACCTAAGATAATTATATGAATGTCTCATACCATCTCCCCATAGATTATTGGTTTAAGCATTCCTTAGTATTGCAAAGATGATGTCAGAAAGTGAACTATATTTAAACAATGTAAAACTACTAAGTAACTCAGTCATACAATTGCTCAGTGTTTATTGGGACTGGAGTCACTGTTAACTTTGCCTCTGCCATGTGCTCCGTAATACCCACAGTGACCACTGGCTCTTGCCCAGTTTAATAATGGGTGAGCCACCTTTTCATGTTGCACTGTTAGTGATGTTTTTGTTATTTCTGGGTTATTTTCTTACCAGTTGCTATGTTAATCAGGACATCCTGTCCCCTGTTGTTCCATTCATTCCTCCGCTCCTTCGAACTTTTGAAGGCAACATAAAAGACAGATGAAATCTGGGGATCCTGTCCATCACCCTGAAAAGAAAAGTATTATTTTTTTCTTATTAGTCCGTAGCTCACCTCCAGTTATGCCCCTCCAGCATAATATTCATGTCACAAAAGCAGGGTTTATGATACTGTCCAATCATTTGTGTACTATAATCCATTTATTACACTACACACCATACTGATATTTTGTCTTCTATCTCTGCCCTCCCTGAATTACCTCTTTCATTGCATTGAATAATGTGATTAGAGTCCACTTCTTTAAAATGTAGATTTTTTTTATTTATTTTACTTAGATGGCATACTTTTCTGTGGGAGGAAGTATCTTAGCAATAGCATATGGGAAAATAATGAATACCTTTCCCTTCCAGTCCAGTTTAGCAGGTCAATAAGAGCACAGTCATTTCCTTCTTATCCAACATTTTTGTACAGAAAATTCTACAGAACTCTTGGAGATAGAGGTTGCATGACAGATACATCTGATGACACCACTAAAGTTTTTTTTTTTTCTGATGCATCAATAATGGCTGCACAAGTTGCAATAATTTATTCCCCTTAACATTACTTTCTTATGGAATTATTGGACACAAATGGCCAGAAAATCATTCCTTTGAATAGAAGATGCAGCTGATTATGTCTGAGTAATAATGACTCAGCACATTTTAAGAATGGCAGATTATTGCTGTGTAAAGTTCTCCTTATAATGCAGACAATAACAGTGGAGCCAGCTGTCTCCAGTAATAAATGGCAGGACATGGATATCTACTGCACCTTACAAACAATGTAAAACCTGCAGCATAAGGGTTTCATTAATCAGTGGAAGGAGCGACAGTGCAGTTTACTTGTCACAGTAAAGAATGGCAAAGCAAAGACTTCAGAGCACCTAATAAAAACAGCGAATTGCAGCAGTAAAAAGCATTATTACAGTATAGACAGACAATGCACAGACTGTGCAGCTATATTAAAGGGTCTAGGCTTCATGGCCTCATAAATTTATACTTATGTACATTATTTTCATTTACTGGAAAAAAAACTGATTCACTGAAAGCTATGCCCAGTTATAAACAAAATAAAATATAGGCCTGATCTATACACAGACCATACATTTCAGTCAAATCAGATCGAATTTTTCTTTAAAAGCATTCATTTTGTTATTTTATGGTGATGAATGAGTGTGCATTTACCTTATGTATGTTATGCAAGTATTGTATAGTAAATGAACAAGAGATCACATACTGAAATATGAGCAGGCAATATATATATATATTTTTTTACCTGAAAAAGGACAAAGGTTGAACCTGTAGTAACACCTGTTCAGCAATATAGTTCAGTCACAAATGCCTCCAGTATACAACACAGAGGAACAACATAGACTAGATGAAAACTTATAGACCTCTAGAATACCTTATCAGAAATGAGTGGTATAACTACATCTTGCACAAAATAGTTATGTGTTGTCATTTCTCAGCAATAACTACAGAGTCTGACTTTAAACAAAAGAGAGAGTGAGGCCAATTAGAGGCAATCTGTCACACCTGTAAGTTTAGCTTTCACCATATTGCTGTGATAAATAATTTTATCTCATTGCAACAATCGCTGCATGTCAGGTTCATCAGTGCACATATTCAAGGCATATCAGCATTCAGATTGTGTTGAGTTCATTTTATTCTTTAAGATGTTTGCTATATCAAAAAGATATAATATGAGGCTGGCTAAATCTTTGCGCAACAAGTTATAAAACGGCAATCTAATTACTTAAGTCATACTGCTATACATCATTTAAAATGAGATCTCTTTTGTCTCATACTCTGTTGCTTACACAACCCCTGCTTGCTTCATTGGATTTCTTAGATGCATTTTCTTTCCATCTTCATATGAAAGGAGAGCAGATTGACCTCTCACTTGTGTAATGCAGTTTGCTGAATGTACTTAACTATTACAAATTCTTACAAATCAGTTTGCACATCAGGGAGCAACTCATTTTGAAGATACCAAGTCAGCTATACCATTGTGAATGGAGCTGTAGTGCTGAATCAGGAAAGATTCTAAAAAATGTAAGGGGTCAGTTGTGACTCCGATTCAAAGGTATAACAAATAAACTGAAATGCTTGTGATCACCCTCATGGACTAATAGTGTGGAAATACAGAAAGTGCTGCAAAATTTCAAGGAGAAAGTCAAAAGCACCAACAAACCTCCTTGTCAGATAAAACAACCAGCTACTGCAAGAACGTCAGATGAGAGGATGCACACTATGCCCCCAACAATGGGTCTCAATTAGCATGTGAGCTGTACAAAGAAAATCATTTGAGGATATGAAGGAAACAATCCTATGCCCCAGGCTATTGCAGAGAAGTTCCCATTCAGGAACATAGTTTTCACTGATTACTGCATCATGATGGTTGGGAATGTGCTGATTACTGTATCATGGTGGTTGGGAATGTGGTATTTCTCTTGACTGCATCCCAAAACTTATGTGACCTGTAGAGCTTTACTATATGGATGACTGACAGCACCTCCCCCACCAAGTCATTGATATGTTATCAGCTATATACATTGTTTGTACTGGTTGCTGAGCAAGGGCACAAATGCTAGACTGAACCCTCCTGACATGACTAGTTGAGCTCAAAATCTGATGTAGCATATAAAGCCTTTTATGCAAGGCTTCTGAATGTTCCAGGGGAACAAGAATTTGACCTAATATCTACCTTTCTTATATGATATTTTGAGAAAGGGACAGAGAGGTCATGCTAGCAGTAGCTTCTCAGAAGCCACACTGAATACTGAAGTGAAGTGCTTCATCTTCACAGCACTTTTTGAGCAGCTACCAAGAAAGTATCTAGGAAAGCAGTCTGTCCTGTTTCCAGAACCACAGATGATACTCGCACAAACCAGTGTCTCAGCTTTTCTCTCATTCAAGGCCATTTTGGCTGCCTTCCAACCAATGAATGAGACAATGCATGTTAACATACAACCCACTGTAGACTGGGCTGAACATTTGTTATGCCCTAGGAAGGTCATAGAGGTAATAAACTGCAAAAAAACAGTGAAAGAAACAAAGGATAGTCTCCCGTATGTCCACCTAGGTTTTGTCTGTCTGTGATCTACAGGAGAGGGAATTGCCATGAGCTATCAACTGTGCAAAATAATAGCATTGCCATCTCAACACTCAGCTGAACAGGAAACATATGTTTTTATCAGTGTGATTTCACATAATTCAAGCACAGCATGGTAGGCTGGGTGTGAAATGCACTAAGAGAAGCACCCACCCAGGTCTTCAGTGCAGAAGGTGTGACTGTAGAGAAAGACACAGCTATAGAAGATCATCTGAGCAAGCACACCTCCAGCACTATTGACTTTCACTCCAAACAATTCCACAAAATCTTTCCCTATAAAGAAAAACACACAGTTTGTAGCAAGCACATGACATAAAGTATGAAATAAAGTTTCACGTATGTCAAAATATCCAAATTTTCCTAAATTTTCTCAATGCACCATCACATCTTACACACTTTTGTATACCAGTCTATTTACATTTGAATAACTGTATCTATATTGATTTAAACTTGTGTCGATAGAGTTGAGCAGTCAACAAGTATGTATGTTAGTGATACACCTTATAAGGTTGCTGATCAGTATCTCTATGGTAAGTTGCAACTCTCTATATAAAAGCAATGCTTTGTATTAGTGCAATATAGCTGGATGGCAATGAGAAGTTATAATATACCACCTGCTGATATTTTGTCAGTGAAAGTTGATTCTCTACTCCAAAGGCATTACGCATCCAAATAGAGTCAGTAAGCCTGAGACTACATCAAAAGGGACCATTACTGTAATGTACAATGATGTTAGCATGATCTTCGTGTATGTGTCATTAATACACACATCTATCAGGAATGCTCTCAGCGAACCATTGTTTGGTCTGCTATGGCACTAGTAAGTACCTTTGATGAACAGGTGCATTTAATAAAATGTATAACATGAGTGTGGCATTGATGAGCTTTCCCTCAAAAGGATATCTTATACTCACATCTCCTTCATTCACGTACTTTTAGTAGGGTCTTTTGTATGGTCTTCTTTCAATTATATTTCTTAAATCTGCATTCATATGAAAATGGCAAACAGTCTGCTTATACTGCGCTGATGAGGTCATAAGAAGGCCGAAACGTGCATGTGCACAGCTAGTGGCATTTGGCTTATTTGGCCTGAATCTGTCCATAAAGACTTAAAAAGGAAAAAGTAAACAGTCATGGACATTCAGAAGCCATATAGCTGATACACTCAATGTCTTTAAGGGGTCATTTACATATATCCCACAGAACTCTCTTCCAGAAGGTTTACGGTATCACACAGTGAAAACTCTAGCTTGGCTAAGTTTTTCTTGTAGTTTTTACTAATTGGTTTGTCTGTGTGACCTTTTTACTTTTTAGTTTTGTTTTCCCTGTAGAATGGCAAATTATTACTTTTGTTTGTACATACCAGGGGTCAGATTCCAAATGACTTCAGTGTAAGGTCTCTCTATAAACAGGGTTACACTAGGGTCACATTCCCAGAGACCTGCTCTCCGTGTAAGTGACTAACTCTGGTGTATTACAATGGAGTAATTCACTTGCACTGAGAGCAAGTCTTTTGGAATCAGGCCCTGGATATTTAAGTGTACAAGCCAGATCTCACAACCTGTAATAATTATCACAAACATAGCTATTGAATCTAACTTTACCATCTGACTATGTTACAAATACATTCAGTAATTTGACATTTTGAAGTCATTGTCTTGGAAGTATTTTAGGGGGTTAATTGTACTGTATACATTATTACCTCGATAAGAGATCTGACCTGTCTAGAACCCTTTTCAGCCACGATCCAAGCTACAAACTGGAGATAAATGCAAACTGTTTGGACATGCTAGAAAGACCAATCAGTCTACATGTTTTAGGGAGGCAGAAGGAAACTGGAAAACCTTGAGAAAGGCCAAAGAAGCAGGCAGAGCAGGCAAAAACTCACAAACACAGTAATCATAAGTCAGGAATGAACTGTGGACATTGGAGCTGTGAGACAGTGATGTTAACCACTGTTCACTACAGTGTACTTAACTCCAATAATACCTTGGAAAAAGTAGGTTTGCATATAGTTTTGGACATAGTGTGCTATATAAAGCACCATTACAAATTGTAGCTATGCACTAAAAGGTTTTCACCTTTATCATTTCTGTATAATGATCTATGATTATTATGACCTAGGTGGAAGTTGATTAGACAAATGCTGGCCTTTAGTGTCACTGCTGCCTAAATGTTGATGCATAGATGAGATGCAAAATGGTCTACGTGAGACTGATAAGCAGTCAAATGGATAAAGTGAAGAGACTATTCAGTAGAACATGAACAGCAGTAGCAAAATTAGTAACATGCATGCAACATATATGATGCATATCAAAAATGGAATCGGATAAGCAGTCAAATGGATAAAGCGAAGAGACTATTCAGTAGAACATGAACAGCAGTAGTAACATTAGTAACATCATGCAACATATATGATGCATATCAGAAAAATGGAATCGGATTTCAGGACACACAAAATATTTGGCATAGGGTAGGCAAGATATTGCTACAACCCAGATCCTTGCAGGTCGCACAGAAGCAGGCCTGATTTGAACATTACAGGTGAACTGAAATAATCTCATGACATAGAACTGGGATGCAGAGTAGTGAGCCAGTGATTTATGTGAAACCCAGTCTTTGTGACAGTGGTCAATGTAAACATGTCCCCAGAAAATACAGTGCATTGATGCTTATCATGTACTAACACCCCAGAAAATAGAGTGCATTGATGCATATCATGTACTAACACCCAAGAGAACACAGTGCATTGATGCTTACCATGTACTAACACCCCAGAAAACAGTGAATTGATGCTTATCATGTACTAACACTCCAAAAACACAGTGCATTGATGCTTATCATGCACTAACACCTCAGAAACACTGCATTGATGCTTACCATGTACTAACACCCCAGTAAACAGTGCATCAATGCCTATCATGTACTAACACCCCAAAAACACAGTGCATTGATGCTTATCATGTACTAACACCTCAGAAAACATAGTGCATTGTTGCTTATCATGTACTAACACCCAAGAGAACACAATGCATTGATGCTTACCATGTACTAACACCCCAGAAAACAGTGTATCGATGCTTATTATGTACTAACACCTCAGAAAACACAGTGCATTGATGTTTATCATGCACTAACACCTCAGAAAACACAGTGCATTGATGCTTATCATGTACTAACACCCAAGAGAACACAGTGCATTGCTGTTTATCATGCCCTAACACAACACACATCTGTCAGAAAGCTGTCTAGCCTATGACTACCAGGACAGCAGTTACAGTGTATCACTTAGAAACAGAGACAGAAAAATGAGTGCCCAAGAGGAGAAGGGTCAAAGTTCAACACATTTCTATTTGCGCTTAAAGCTATTGAAGCATAGAAATAAAGATACAGCAGTTATGTGCCATATAAACCAGATTGTTCTGATGATATTTTGAGAACTCACCAAGCATTTACTGTAAATACCAGCTGTAAGAATGTATCTATTCAGTAATGGCACCATGTCTAGTCTGGCAGTATGGACATTTGCATTCAAAACATTCTAGACTGCAAATATCCACCAATCTGCAGCACTCAAACTGATCTATGATTTTCTGCTGTGAGATGTAAATATTGCAGAAGTCTTTCCATGTAACATAAATATACCTCTCAATTTCCAAACATTAAAAATCATAGCACTGGCTGTGAAGATTGGGTGAAGATAGATGAAAGCAGCCAGCCAAGCCAGATAGAATTTTGGAGATAATTCTGTCATCTGTAAATATTAATGTAAACAACAGGCTTGTTGTCTTAAATGATAAAAATAGTGTTACATGAGGAACTGGAAAATAATGTAACAACAGTGCACTCTGCTGACCAAGTAAAGCATGTTGTGAACCTTTGATGTAAACATGGCTCCAGATGGTCTAGATGAAGGAATTTTTGCTATTGTGTAAGGCCAGAGTTAATGCCCAGAATTTGCATTTATAAATGTCCTTTATTGCTCTGATTTCTGCCCAGAGGTGAAGAATGTAAATGTAGTTTCTGTTAGCCTGGGAACCCAGGGAAGTGTGAAGAATGATGTAATGTGAATCAGGAATGTGATTTTAAAAACAGAGAATCAGAGAGCATTAAGCATTTTTGTCTTGACCATCCAACTCATCAGCACTGTCTTGCTCTATATGTAAGTTTATCTTAGACTTGTGTTTTCTCTTAGAAATAGCTAGAAACTAGAAAGATTAGACTAAGTGTTTTTGTGTGATGTCAGAACTGTACTACTGAATTATTTTAAGAGTTTCTCTGTGATCTCTGAACTATTGACTAGCACTGTGTAGTAAAAAGTATTGTCTTGTATTTTGACTATTTATTATTAAATATTTTTAAACCCTTTCAACTGTGGCTGTTTTGTAGAGATACTTTAAGCTCTTTAGAGCACTTGCATGTTTTTGGTAAAATTTTAGAAAAGCCACTCCAATAGCTTTAGCCCTAGGCTGTACTACCAATTGGATAATACTATTGCACAGTAATAATTCAACACCCTTTTAAGGGCCTTTGAGTAGCTGATAAATATTAGTGGGTGGTGGCAGCTGGTACTACCGTATAGTCTGAAAAAAAGGGGCACAGCTGGAAAACCTGTGCCATCCCTTCCCAGGAGTGTCTGTCTGGTTGTATAAACTCTTCTCAAAATGTGTGTGTGTGTGTGTGTGTGTGTGTGTGTGTGTGTGTGTGTGTGTGTGTGTGTGTGTGTCAGCTACCTGGGCAAGGACACAAAGCACTGGTGCTGGAGGTTTTAGCTTGTCCACTAGGTTGAGATCTGGACCCTATAGCTGTGCCAGTGGGGAGTCTTATTGGGGACCTGGAGAGCGAGGGAGCGACCAGCCTTGGACTGACTGTGATCTCTGTGTGCTCTTAAGGGAAATTGCACTTTACTGTGTGTATTTGTTATCCTTTCCTCCTATATGAGACGTCCCTCACTGGTGTTAGTGGTGAGGATTGTGGCTCCTTGATTGCTGGGCCATGGCACGGGGGTCACAATGGCCTTTAACAATCATAGCAGAGGGACAGAAAGAGGAGCACTTTCTTACTTTCACAATATTAGTTTTTGTATGCTATATTCCATAAGGTTAATGTTAGTGAATCTTTATATATTTTTAGTATGTACTAATAAACAGATCTGACTTTATGAAGAACATCATAAATCTGGGAGAAGCAAGGTCATATCTGAGGGCTAAAATGATAACACTATGCCCAAATCATAACAGTGGTATGAACATAAATGACTGCACAAAGCAGTGTATGTGGAACCAGATCATAGTCAAATGGGGCCCTTGGCAGAATAATAACCATGAACTCACCTAAGCACCCCAACCATTCCAGTGTCCCATTGCTTGGCTGTCTCTTGCCAGTTACCGCAAATATTGTTCAAACCTGTAAGTGTGCACGCTCTTTTCTTCATTACTTTTACATTGCTTATAGAGATTTGACTTGAAACCTTTAATTCAAATATTATATCTGAAACACAGATAGGTTTTTGCTAATCAAAACAAAACAAAACAGTCTCACATTGAAAACAGGCTTAGAATGAACAGCAGTAAACTTCTGTTCCCTTGAAACTCATGTTTCCTGAAAATGATTCTGGCCACTGGTAGATTATGTATACATTACATCCACAGATATCTCCCAAACCCAGCAATTACAGCTACATTGTTGACTATATCCTTCTCAGATGTCAGTATTTAAAAATTTATAATAATGACCAGTTTCACATATTTCAAATTTGTTTCACCACAAGCACACTATAGCCAACGTATTCTAGCTTAATTCTCTCTCTCTTTCTCACACACACACACACATACACACACACACACACACACACACACACACACACACACACACACACACACACACACACACACACACACACACACACACACACACACACACACACACTCACACACACGCACACCAGTACTAGAAATCCAGATTACTCTTTAAACATGACCAGATGAGACCATAAGATACTTTCATCCACAGAGACCCCCTCCCCACCCCCACCACAAGTTATAAATACTTTGTTGACTGTCTATACCCTTTATTATTATGAAGTGCTAAATTATGTGAACTTTATTGGTATCTTTGCATGAGCTAAATGACACTGTATAAAGATCACTAACATCATACCATAACATCCAGCCATGTGTAGCATATTTTAAATAGAAGAGTATTTATAAGGACATAAGAAATATAAACCATCCAATAACTAACATATGCTAAATCAATCTCTGCAGATGTAAACGTCATCTAAATAATACAACATTAAAGAGTGCTAGTACTAATGAAGAGGTTGCTGTTTGCATTTAAGTGCTTCATTTATAAATGCAGTGTCTGCTTCCCTTGAAGAATAAATTGCCTGTGCTGCATAAAAATTAGTGTACCAGTGATATTTCCATACATTTCCTGAACTAGATCAGTTATGCAATAGGAGATATCTGGCAAACAATGACAAGAGGTTCATGGTTAGAAGGCATGCAGTCTTGGAGATCATTAAGGAGCTTAGCACAAATCCCCAGTTGCTCCAAAACATTATCTGGTTAAATGACTTGCTCAATGTAACACAGGAGGTAAATGAAGGTGGAAAAGTTCAAACACCACAGCCTTGCCACAGGAAGCAACTCATTAACAAGTTGGAGCTTTAGTCGTCTTTTAACTGCGAGGCTAACAGTTTTTAACTAAATGTAGAAATCCTTTGCAATCCAGTCTTGCAGAGAAGATCATACCACAATAATATGCAACAACGGTTATATAAGAGATGCTAAAGATCAGACAGTTCTGATCACTAAATAATGCGGACAATATGATCTGACAAATGTAAAACTCTTTGCATTTGCTGGAAGCTCTAAAGAAAGTACTGCAGCAATATATTACTAAAATGCAACTTGTTTAGACTATATTAGACAATCCAGCCAATTAATGAATTAATTCATTCCTTAGTCTGGTGAATAAAGCAAAACAATTACAGGCAATATGAATGCTGTAGCAATAGCTTTTGTTACTAGTCATAGTTTTGTTATAAGTCATACACAAATCAGAAATAGTAATGAATATAGCATTTTTTTGGGGGGGGTGGGATTACATGCTTGACGGAAACCTAAATCTCATTTTTGACCTACCATGGTCTTCACTGACAGACGACCCTAAATCACTTAAAAAGTTACAAGAGCATGTTGTGCATCAACATGTAATGGTCTGGCAGTTGGTTTAAGGCTGTTATCACCTCTACCTAAGGTAGAGGGTTTGACTATGACACACAGACACAGACACACACACACACACACACACACACACACACACACACACACACACACACACACACACACACACACACACACACACATAACACACACACACACACACACACACACTTAAATGCTACATGGACTCCTGCCATTGTGCTCCAACTCCATAGCCCTGTTGTTAAATGTTACATGGAGTCCTGCTTTTAATTGCTGCGTGAACTCCTGCCATTACACTCCAGCTAGTTCCTATATGTTTGCTTCTAGCTCTGGTTAAATCTTACACCCATGCTTGTTTCTGATTCATGTGCTGAAAGCAGAAAGCAGCAGGATGTGTACATGGGCAATATAGGAATCTGCTTAAAGCGACAATGTGCAGTTGAAGGAAAACATTTTTTTTTTAATTTTTAAAGCAACACTATGCAGTCACTCAAAAAAGTAAGAAAACTTTGTTTTTTTAATGTAATGCTGGGACTCCCTGCCAGCATGGGACCCTAGGCAACTGCCTAGGTAGCTTAGTGCTGGTGCCAGCCATGAGTGCCTTCATTTTGTATAACTGCACAAGTCAAGTAATAGGTACTCTAAATATAGTACATTAGAGTCATCCTGAGATCAAACCACTGTGTAACCCAGATAAGGAGCTCTACACTGTAAGCAGCAACTGATCCAAACATTAACTGCATGTTGTTATATAACAGGCTATAATACTAGGTCTATATCCTTATGCCATTATTGTGCATGTTATTCTAGTGGAAATCTCTGCAGCAGATAACCAAAAGTAAGAACTGCATGAAGCAAAAAGTGTGCATTAACAGTGTGTACATGCATGAGAAGCATAACAAAATGGAATTCCACCAAGTACAGAGTGGAGATGCTAAAATGATAAACATTTCCATCTGCAAATCTGATAGAGAAATAAAGGGCAAGATCTACAAAAGTGTTTTTGTCATTCAAACAGAAGGGACTAATTTTTCCTCACTACAAGAAAAATTGCCTTAAGATAGCTATTGAAACCATCAAAGCTTGCAGCATGTATTGTTTTGTGACTTGCAAGTCAAATGAAGCAGTTCTTAACTCTGTTCAATCAAGAATGAAATACTAAAATGCTTTTTGCAGTATTCATCCCTTTTCAGAGACACTCTTCTTAATGGATGGAAAGATTTGTGCAGAATCAGAAATAGGACTTGTGATAGCTAGAAATCTCGTTGACAGAATAAATGAACTGTTCTTCTATTAAAGAAAAACACTTCAGATTAAAGTATACTTTTAACATCCTATTCCCACTAAGCCCTATCTCCCCATCTCCTTAAAAAAATAAATAATTAAAAGCTAAGCGAAGTTTCCACAAGTCTTAGTTTTAAGTAGTAAACTGAAAATTAAAGAGGCCTGTTAATATTGCTATGTATCTAAAGGTCACTGAGTGCAATCATTTTCTGCTTAGCATCAGGATTGATCTCAGCTCTTGTTGCTTTCATTATAGTGCTTTCCAGGATGTACGAGTACCTATTCTGTCAGATCAGCTAGATCTCCTACAGGGGAGCAAGGGAAGTCAGATTAACTTACCCTTGTCTATTGCTGACTGATACTCTTATTTTGTCTCTGCAATGAAATAAAAAACATTAAAATATGCACCCAGCTGTTTGTCATTTTACTTGAATGTTTTTTCCTTAGCAAACTGCTAAAACTGCCTTCTCCTTTTACCCAGTATGATCTTATAATGATGCTGTTATTGCCGCCTTTGTGTTAATCTCATAAAGGTTAACACTAGCCTAGAAGTTACATTCTGCAGTCTTCAGCTCCTCAGGTCTAATAAATAGTCTTGTTTCAAATGGAACATCATTTGGCAGGGTGAACTGGCCCCTGTGCTTTAATTATTGCCTTGTGACGCCTCCAGATGTTTCTGCAATTGCATCCTGCTGATGCCTCTAATGTCAAAAATTGTTTGTTCATATTTCCCTTAATAACTCCAAAACCGTGCTACATAGAAAGTTTTACAAAATTTCCATTTTAAAGCTTAGGCAAAGGCAAAACCAACTGCATCGGTATTTGACCTCTGTCTAGTGCAGATAAGGATGTACTGAATATTATTTGTACAGTTTATTTCTGTTGGAATAATTTTCATATCTGATTAAATATCGCAACAAAAAAGTCACACAGATGGAACTGCTTAGTCTCATATGAAAGCTCACAGATGTCTGAAGAAAATGCTTTTGGTTGTTCTTCTTTTGGCTTTTCCTGGTTAGGGATCGCCACAGTGGAACTCAGGTCCGCTAATGATTGGCAGTAGATTTTTTATGGGTGTCGAGGTGCCAGCTCGACACCCAACCTTCAGCAAAGGCACGCCCATTCTACGCATGTCTTTTGAATGCCAATCAATCGCGGGGAGGTTATGCAGACTCCACACAGAAGGTGCTCCAGCCGAGAATCGAATAGGAGAACCTCTTGCTGTGAGGCAACAACGCTACCGCTGCACCACCGCGGCTTTGTATACTTATTTCTAGAATTCTACTCAGATATTGTAAACTGTTTATACAACATTACAAAATTCATATTTACTGCTGTAATTATGGCTTATAGAATTCAGTTTAAGACCTAGAACTGAATGCATACAACCACTGAAAAGTTGACTTTGCACTGAATAGTTTCCCATTTACAGTTTTTTTTCTACACAGCTCCTCAAGTGAAGAGTAAAAAAAAAAAAAAAAAAAACTTCACTGTAATAAAATGATCAACAGATTCATGCACCACCCCCTCCAGATGCCACCAGATGTACGACATGCCTTCCCTCACTCCTTCTTCAACCATTCAGGTCCAGCTTTTCTGCCCTGCCCCCTAACCCACCTTCAACATAATTTCTTCTTGTAGACTGTAGCAAACTCTTTGCTACAAATTAACAAATAGTTGCTACAATTTATACCATGCCTGAGTGGAGCTACATCAACAATGCTTTAGTTTAAAAAATACATATATTTCTCCTTTTCAAACTGTAGCAAACTGCCTGTAAAGTAGTATTTACAAATAAAGAGTTGTCTTCAGACAAAAAGTAGCTTTGAAAGACCTACTTTCATTGTTAACCACCTTTTTTGCTGTGTGATACTGCAAAGGGTATTTCCACTACTATATTCTTTTGGTGAACATGGTACTTCAACAGTGACAATGCTAGTTTTTTTTTTTTCCTGTAAACCGTGAGTTTTTAGACTGGTGATGTTTCCATAGAGGTTTTCTGAGTTGGTTACCCAACCACAGGCAGGGGGCTTACCACCAGGATTTGGTTTGGAAGGCGCTATTTGATTGATTTTCATTTTATTTCCATACTGTTTTATTGTACTTATCTTAACAATGGTGAATATTAAAATAATAATAGACCCTGGACCCACAATTCCCTCATCCAACCTTAACTGCCAACCTCACCTCCCACCTTACCTCAACAAAAAAGTTCAGACCTCCTAATACTAAACATTAACCTGAGCAGTATTCTTAATAAAATTTATGAACTTCATGCCACCCTAACTCACTACCATCCTGACATTGTCCTGTTAAATGAAACCTGACTAAAACCAGATATCAACGACAATGAAATAGTACCCCCTGGTTACAATATACATAGAAAAGATAGACTAGGAAGAAGAGGAGGGGGAGAATGTATCCTATTTAGAAATTGCCTTTCTCTATAACTCCTGGACATTGACACCCCTAATTTCCAAAATGCTGAACTAATACTGATCAAACTCTATCGCATCCCAAACAAACATATAAACATTATAGGCATTTACATCACACCTGGACAAAATATCCCTATAATGACACATATATTACATTGGGCTTCCATCACCCTCCCTCAGGAAACTATCATAGCAGGGGACTTTAACATAGATTGAAATGCCTGCAACACATCTACCCCCACAAGCCATATTAACCTTCATGGCTACTCACAACTAATCAAAACCCCCACTAGACATGATAAAAAAACTAATAAAGAATCAGTACTGGACTGGATCTTAACTAGCCATCCTAATAATATACTAATCTCAGGCTGTCTACTTGACAGTCTCAGTGACCAGCTCCCTACTTTTCTTCTCAGGCAACTAATAAACCCCTCTAAAACCCCAAAAGTACACCAAATCCACAATACCAAAAATTTTAATTCCCAAGAATTTACTACCTTACTTAAAAACTGCAAATGGAACCCAGTTAACTACCTCTTTCTAGATCAAGCTGTAAAATACTTTAACACCACTTTTAACAACATCTTAAAAAAACTAGCCCTCCTTAGAATGTGTCAGATAAAACCCATCTATACTCCCTGGCTTGCTAAGGCCACTAGATCTCTTCTAAAAGAAAGAGACAAATCCTGGGAGAAATGGTCCAAAGATAAAACCACAGCAAACCATCAAAAATACCTTGAGCTTAGAAATTCAGCCAAAAAAACAAATAAGACAAGACAAAAAAGACTATTATAACAACATCCAAATAAAGCACCAAAAAAATCCCCAAATGTTCTGGTCCACTATAAATAAAATTCTTCATCCACGGCAAACCACCACTCCAGCCCCAATCTTATCCAATACCATAGATGATATTCCAACCCAGTTCAATAAATACTTTACAGAATTCATTTTAAATCTTATAAATAACAACACCTCTCCCACACCCCTTGGACCCCTCCTATCCACAACTTCAATAGCTTTCATTTCCAACCAGTCCCTACCACTGCCGTAAAAAGATGCCTCAAAAGACTCAAGCCAACTACCTTAGCTGCAGACAAGCTACCAGCAGAATACCTTAAACTAGCAGCTGATGCCATTGCAGTCCCCATCACCATCCTAATAAACCACACTATCACAGAAAATAAAATACCTACACTATGGAAAATTGCCCACATAATCCCTCTCCACAAAGGTGGCAACTCAACAGATATTTCTAACTACTGTCTCATAGCCATTCTATCTCCCCTTTCTAAAACCTTGGAAAAGTGCATTCATAAGCAACTGCTAGAATATCTATTAACAACAATCTACACAACATGGATTATGCCCTAATCATAGCACTAACACAGCATTAATGAGTTTTACCAATACTATAAACCAGCTCAACAAGCAGTATTATGGGAACAAATTCTCTCCCATTTTCTGTCCATATCTTTGGGAGTCCCACAAGGTTCTATCCTTGGCCCACTTTTCTTCACAATCTTTACACACAAACTCCATACAGCTACAGGTGAGACCACACTTTTACAGTATGCAGATGACTCTACTCTTATATGTGCTGTTCCTACCTACCAGCAACTAGAGCACATAACGCAACTGACATTTACAGCTACTGAAGCATGGCTATCCAATGCTCAACTAATATTGAACCCCCAGAAAAACTAAACTAATCCTATTTCACCCAACTAGAGCCCCTAACACCCCTCCTGCATTCAAAATCACCTCATTTAACAGCACCATCATAACCCCAGTTCCTAATACTAAGTTGCTAGGGGTCCCCATTGACCAGAATATGCTATTTGATATTCATATTGCCCAGTCTATAAAAAAGTTCACACAAAACTAGGGTGCCTCTAGAGAAGTAAACAATAACTCACAGCAGACACCAGAGCTACTATTGCTAGAACCCACCTTACCTCAACCCTACTTTATGTTTTCCCTATCCTTACCAACCTACAAAAGTCAGATTTAACAAAACTTGAAACCTGTTACAATAAAATAGCAAAATTTGCAACAGGTGCTAACTACAGATACCACCACTGCCACTCTCTCAGAAAACTCTCATGGCTTGAACTCCCTACATTGCTAAAATTCAATCAGCTCAAAATACAAAAAAAAAAAAAGAACCTACCTACCTACCTACTCAAATAAGAGGATGCTTTGTTCTAACAATAAGGCATTACTAGATATAACACAATGCAAAAGCCATGCTGCAGAATCCCTCTACTCCTGCAGTGTCTCCAAAAGCTGGAATAGCCTTCCACTTGATATTAAATCCAACTCTAACATAGTTCAATTAAAAAAACTATTAAAATCCCACTTATCAACTACATGGATCTGCCCATGTATGGCTAATACATCATATTTGTATTATCCCCAGTTCACCCAACACGCTGCCCAAACTACTGCCCCAAACCAAATTCATCTTTCTTAATTAACCTGTCTCTATCTATCTCACTCCAAATTACCCATTTACTTTCTAAAAGTAAATCCCACTACCCTCTTTAACTTTCTCTCCACACTCAAGCTTGCATATACTGTACCTTTATAAAGTCTGAATGTAAAGTATTCTGCTCAAATAGGCCTGTCTGCAATATTTATTATACTCAATAATAGTTCTAACTACTAGTCTAACTTTTTCCATGGTGCATATATTCATACATTGTAATCTGTCTATGTTTTAAGAAATGTTATTTATCCTCTATTTTGTAAAATGTTAAGTAGCTAAGTTTGCTAATTTTCTTATGCATTTTATGTCTTGGAGATTTTCTCCCCGGGTTCTGCTGAAAATGGACTTGTTGTCCAGTCAGACTTTCCCAGTAAACAAATGTAAAATAAAAATAAATAAAATAAAATGGCAGAATTAGTATTGGAAACTGAAAAAAGTGAGTGAATAAAAGGAATAGTATTTCCTTAGAATTAATTATTAAGTAAATGGACTATTTATTACTGGAATATGATGTTATATTCTATGACACTGAGTGGCGAATGAGCATCATTAATGGTGAGTGTGTTAAACCATCCATAGGTATGGAGAATCTGCTAATAGGACAGAGTCTAATGTAAAAATATATAATAGTATAATATACATGACAAAAAGATCAATTATTAAAGCTGTGTCTTATAATTATGGATTTGTGAAAATGGCCTTTTGACAAGTTAATTACCCTGCTATTAATGCAAATTTACGAGAAAATGATTGATAATGATGAAAGGCCATAGTAATGTTTCATTTCTTGTTCATTAATTATCAATCAAAGCTTAACGATTATATGCAACCATTTTTAACACATACCAGCAGCAAAATAGTGCTATTCCTGCACGGAGTGAACCGTGTCCATGTACCCTTAGCTGTAACAGCAGACCGCCTTGCATATTCATGAAAGCCAGTTGCTGCTAAGGCTAAACGGACACAAACACTACTGAGTGCAGGGGGCATGTTTAAGTAGTGGACCAACATCTAACATGCCCCCTGCACTCAGAAAGTATTGTACGGCACTTTTTAAAAGCATTTCAGTGTCAATGGACACTGAAATCAAATAATATGAGTAGTTCAGTGTCCGTGGACACTCATATGGATAGAGGAGCAAGAAATCAATGCAGGGTGTGTGTGACAGGTTTTGTCACACACACCCTCCATTGTAAAAGTGCTGTATGAGCAAACCCCTCCACTGTACAGGTTTCTGCAGAATGCCCAGATGCCTGCCTCACATACCTCTTGACCTCATACAGCAAGAAAGCTGTACAAAGCCATAAATAATGGAGGGACAAAGGCAAAAAAATTGGGACAGTTTTTAAATATTGCACTTACAAACTCGGAAAGCTGCTAGAATAAAAGGTTTGCATTAGCACGGACTTCCTGAAGGGTATAAAGACTGAAAGCCAAATGTCTGCCATTGTAAAAGTGCTGTATGGCCATACCCCTCAACTGTACAGGTTTCTGCAGAATGCCCAGATGCTGCCTCACATACCTCTCAACCTTCTAGAGCAAGAAAGATGTACAAATCCATAAATAATGGGGGGACAAAGGCACAAAAATAGGGACACTTTTTAAATATTGCACTTACAAACCCAGAAAGTTGCTAGAATAAAAGGTTTGCATTAGCATGGACTTCCTGAAGGGTATGAAGTCAGAAACCCAAATGTCTGTCAGTATGTTTTGACTTAAACCCCGAGTGATTTGCCAATGATGTGCTAGAAAAGCACAGTCACACTTTCTAAGTTTGTGAGAGCCCCTATGTGCCCCTTTACAATTTCCTTTGCTGTGATTGACAAGGAGTACAGATACATGTAAATAAAGTGGGTTTATTAAATATTTTGTTTTTACCACCCTAAGGTATATTTAAGTGTAGCTGAGTGGATGTGCATGTTATGGCCCTCTGCTCAGCATTGCTTAAACAACCCATAGGAGATAAATAAAACTATGCAGCTAAAGTCCTCATGCTGAGGTAGCATAGTGGTTACTGCCCCAGCTTTGCATGCAGGTGTTAATGGTTCAAGTACCAAAACAGGCACTTTATTTCTACATGGGAAAGCAGTGTTAAAATTATTTATATGTTAAATTATGTAGCAAGTGATATTTCTCAACCAGGGTAGTGTAGCTGGTCCAAAATTTAAGTGTGAGTGCATATAACATGTGAAATCACCCATGTATGCACAAGTGTCCCATACAGTATAGTCACAACCCATGGTAATATAACGAAAGCACATAGAGGGATGTCATGTAAAGTAAATCATATATACTTACTAATATGTCAGTAATGATTAATTACATCATTATCCTTATATTTTTTTAAATGAAAAGTGAGCAATGGTTAGCAGTGCTCAGCTATGCTTAGCCGGTGTAAGCATTACTTAAATGTGAATGCTAAGCAGCATTCAGCTCTGCTAATTGGATTTGCACACTGTTAAGCAGTGCTCAGCAATTACCCCTTTAAGCACTGTTCAACTCAACTTACTGGATTTGCGGACTACTTAGCTGAGCTTAGCATTTTCAAAATGATCCAATTATGGCAAAGGATGGGAATATAACCTTATTTAAATGGCAAAGGAAAGAATACAGCCATAATCTGTTGTAGCTTTCTCTGAGTAGGCACTATGTCAGTTGTTGGTGAGGGCTCACGCTTTTGGGCATTTTGGAGTCTAGAGTCATGGCTGGGCTCCTTGTAGCAAACCATGCTGACAGACTGCTGCAGGGTCAGTATCAGGGCTCACAGTATAAAGCAGAGGCCTGGGATCATCTGGTACGTGATCTCACCAGTGCCACTGAAATCTCCTGAACTGGTGAGCAGGTATGGCATCACAATGTCTACCTAAAGTGGAGGAAGGGGGTGCTGTTGGTCCAGTGGATCCAAGATGCTTGGGACAACCAACAGGCTGGTGAGTACAGATCTACCTTGCAGTATATAGTGACATAAATAAGAAGGAGAAATTGTTTACTGTGTTCTGTGTCTACCGATTAAAGAAAAGTTTGCCAGATTAATAGTTGCTGACAGCATATGCAGTAGTAGAGCACTGTGTCATATAACTACAATAAAAACCTATACCAACAACTGTTGTGTTTATTCTGGTATGTTGTTGTAGAAATAGAAAGTGTACAGGTTCTGCACAGAAACTATGGCTTTGACAGCATGAATTAACAGAGATTGTTCTAAGAATCAGCTAGTATGCAAAACTGTAGCTAGTGGAGCTGTAAATCAAGATATACATGAAATATGAAATACGTTATGCACTAAGATCCTAACCCTGAACACTAATGTTAAATATATTATAGTGTGTCTCCTGCTGCAGTGCCTTGTATTAACCTTTGCTTTCCAGATTGTATAATTTCAAAGGATTACTACACAGTACAGTAACTATCAGTCATGCATGAATCTCAGGATTACAAGGTCAGACTGTCTAACCCCATTATTAGGCAGAAAACAGTCAAACAAATGACAGAAGTTCCCCAGTAGCCGAGTGTGATGAGAAACAGCCTTATATTTCATTTTAGCACACCCAAACATGGTTTGAATCCAGAGAGTGGTACTGAGATATGTGCATATATACACTCAAGAAATCTTGAATATTTGTAGACAGAGTCAGATAGTGGTAACCGATATTTTCACCACAGGTCTTACAGGTAATGAAATGTTTGTATTAGCTATTTGAAGGGTATAACAATACACCATGTACAACTGTCCCACTGTCCAAACCCATGCCTGCAAATGACAGCAGAATAGGTACATCCACCATGCCCTCTTCCTGATACATGTCCCTCAAGTGCCACTCTGTCACAGCTAGTGGTCAACTGCTGTGAATCACCTTGGACACAGATAGGAATCCAGGTGAACTATGCTAGTAGCAGACACACACAACATGATTGCAGGGTACCCCTTCTTTGTCAAGTATGCAACCCTGACATGTAAAAGCCCCCTCCAGTAAAGTAGCCACAGTTCACCCAGTCTGCCCCATACCATTAGAGGTTGACAGTCTAATAGGTACATATGTGCCAAAGAAGCTATGGACCATAGGTAGATGTAAAGTGACGGCAGACCTGTAGAGTATTGAGCAGTACTGTTGTGAAAAACAGAAGCTGATACAGTTGTTAATGTACTTTTTATTCTCTCCCCCCACCCGTTATCTGCATCAATAATTATTAATCATATACTATAAGTATGTTGTTCTCAGAACCTATTGTTGGGACATGTGTTCTCTTATTGTTCATATCTTTCATTGGTTGCATATTAACATACCTTGTTCAAATACCATTATTGGTGGCCTGTTACTGTCAATGTAACTTGCATGCTGTTAAAAAGCTTACTGTTGTTCCATTTATGCATGTGTGCTCTGTTTGCTATGAAACTGTTTCAAATCTGTTGGTTTGGGTTAATGGGAACACCCATGCATGCTGTTATAACTACTTTTGCAATGTGTTGTTCATGACTAACCAATATATCTGGGAAAATCATAACGTCATAGTACATTTGGGAAGGCAGATCCTGATGAATCTGCCTGGCCCACCCCATCTGGCCATGGCACCGGGCCCCAGCATGTCTGGGTCCCAAACTGGAACACCATCCTCTGATGGTCCTGCACCACATTCAGGTGGAACTGCCTTAATAGCATACATTTGATTGTCAAATGTTATATCCTGTAGAGTAGACCTGGGAATACAACACCGTCTTTGCTGGCGACTAAGTGGGTTTCAGATAGCTTCATAAAGTAACACTATTTTCTGGCCTTTTCCCACCAGTGATGTGTGCCTTTGTGCAGATATCTAACAGGCGCTAGGTGTCTTAGCATGAAACCCATGTCAATGCAAGCGTACCTTGTCTTGTGGGATGCCGACATTTGTGCAGTCACTGACACCTGCTTTGTAGCTGTGGTGAGCACACTAACCATGCCATGATACTCATCCTGTCATACATTTAGACCCCAAATGGAGGGCTGCAAAACCAAAGGAGTTGAAGTGTTGAACATTATCATACACATACACACCTCCAGGCTGGCCAAACAGTATGACGCATGGAAGACATCCAGAGTGCAGTTAACAGTTGACAAAACACCTACTCAAATGATAGCAAGCCTCAGGCCTCCAACCATGACTATGGACACCCACCACACCTATTAGGACCTGCTGGAATCTGTCCCTCTTCCTGGGTGACTTCAACTACCCAACCATAGTGTGCATTCCCTATGCCACCTGAACATGAACACACAGAGATTTCTTGGCTTTGTCATTGGCAATGCAGTGGATCAGCCAGTCAATACTCCTATGACAGGTGGAAATATGCAGTACCTGGTCTTAACCAACAGGACTAGCCACTGTAGCACTCTTACAGTGTCATCCTCTTTGGTAAGATCTGACCACATAGCCATCACTGTTCAAGTCACCACCGCCCCCCCCCCCCTTGTCAGGGTCAAACTAAATTAACTTTACACAACGGACTATAAATCACCTCAGAGCAGGTAGATGTAGCTTTACAGCCAACGTCCCATCAGTTGGAATGAGCAGTAGTGTCCAGGCTCACATCACAATATTATGTGGGCACCTACATAGCTGTATGTACTCAGCAATACCTAACAGGGCAACATCATCTCCCTCAAGGTAGGGTAAATGTCTGTGGTGCACAGCAGTAATACACAAATATCATAATAGGTGGAAATAATTGCTGGACAGGCCAAGAAGGAACTGGTGTGTTATTGGAAGCAATGTCATCGTGGTCTGCACAAGAAAATAAGGTCACAGGTGATTTACCCTAAGGCTATCTTTGAGTGCAAATTGGACACATCCACTAAGCCCAATCACTAGGCCTTCCACACATGTGTCTGCAATCCCAGAAGCAACACACAAATCTGCTCTATAGTGGTGGTCAATAACACCACATACACATATGGCATAGATATAGATGACCGGCTGCAGACAGGTGAAGTGTAAACATCACCCTCCTGTCCCCTATTGATAAACACATGTGCATGCGCTGCACCTGCCCCTTCCCCTCATCATCAGGAAGCAGGTCCGTAATGCCTTCTCAAAGGCAACACACATAAGTATCCATAGGTCTTATACCATCCTGGCTGCATCATACACGATCACAGGCATGAGCTTTCAGATCCATTACACACTGTAGTCAACCAAAGCCTGAGCACCAGTGTCATCTCATCTGCACAGAGGACAGACACTGTCATCCCCATACACAAAGGCAGAGCAATCCACTGACCCAGCCAATCATATGCACATCAGCCTAGCTAGCCTGCTCTGCAAGGGCATGGAAGGCAATATCAAGGACATTATGAACAGGGACATTGGCAACCTCAAAATGCCTGAGCCCAGACAGCATTGTAATTGTCAAAGAGAGATCAGGCCTGTTAAACCTGGTTGATCTCTCTGAAGTGGTCAACAAACACTAGAACAAGTGGAATATGGTGAACAATGTCTGCCCTCACCTAGCCCAATTCTCTTACAATAATCCCCAGGTGGCCAGGATACTTATACCTACACAGCTAGGCATCAATCTGTATGTTACCAGATGGGACGTTAACTGGCCCAATGATAGTACCCACTCAGTCAAAGTAGTAGAACCCTCCTCTAGTAGTATGGCCTTCCAAAGCAGTGTACCCAAAGGATCAGTCTGGGAGTCTCTACTGTTTGAGATACACATATCTGAGGTACAGGACAAAAGCATTGGACTGTGGCTGACCAGGTGTACAGACATTTGCAAGCTGGCCACTGTTGTACATTCCCCTACTGATGTGAGCACCCCCAAGAGGCCCTCACCCAATTAATGACTGGAGCAAGAATCATTTCCACAAACTGAATGCCAGGAGTGGCATCATTCTTTATGCTGTGGTAGATGTCATCCACACTAATTATGACAGTAATAATGTACTGAGCATGCAATCGGGTGTGAGGCAACTTGTGCACCAAGGTTGGTAGCAACCTGGCAGTTTCCCACTGTGTGGGCATCATTGTATAAAAAGCTGTCTACATGGCCCACCTCACAAATACTGGTATGTCATCCAGGAAACCAAGAGGCCACAATATCCCTGTAATCCACCCTTATCAGACGCAATACCAAGTACAATGGCTCCTTTGGCATGTACTTTGCCAAGCAAATGCAGCAGTTGGAGAGACCACAGAGGTTCCTGACCAGGCAAATCCAGGGTGTGTAACACCTATCCAATACAGGTAGGCTGAAAGCCCTGTCCCTGAACTCAGTCTCATACAGACTGAACATAGGTGACCTGTGTTTAGCATACAAGCCCATTTCCAAACCAGCCTTGATGGCATTTCTGCATATCAGTAAGACAAACCCACTCATGCTTCATGCACACAAGGCCCTCACCTGGTCTGTGACATGTATAGTACTTGTTGGTGGGATAGTGTAGTGTCCCACACAATACACTGTCTGTAAAATACACTCTCTCCCCATGTCTAGCAGAGTACATGTATGGCTAGAATAATAAGCTGGACGACTGTATGGGAAATGGATGGGACACCCCTGGGATCCTGGGTGTCCCAACTGGAGAGGGGAAACAAGTGCTGGTTTGGAAGGGACATGTTTAAAAGTCTGGGCCAGGCTTATGAGGGCATCAGGGCCAATAGCCTGGTGTCATCTTATGAGGCTATGTGCCTAGTACTTTACATGTTTCCTGTATGTATTGCAGACTGTCCTGCTATATTGTCTGAAATGAATCCCTGTGAGTCTGAACTGTGCAGGTACTGCAGTGATAGTGTATAGTCTTGTCCCTTCATCAGTTATCATCACATATCATTACACCTTGTCATTGTGTGTGGTCTGTATAGCAGTAAGTCAGCTCTACAGTATGTTCATATGCACTTGGTGACACTCTAATAAAACCTTGATCTTGACCACAATTACCATTCTGCTACTAGGCCCATCATACAGTAGGATTTGTCACCCTTCATTGTGGGCCTTACAGTAGCAGTGAAAGAGATGGATTGCAGCAGGCAGAACTACTGTAAGGTCTGCCCTGAAGAGCCCATAGGTGTCACAGCTGTGCCAGACTGTACCAGGAATATGTATGTGTGTGTTTGTGTGTGTGTGTGTGTGTGTGTGTGTGTGTATCAGCAAACATAATACTGCAAGGTATTAATTTATGTATGTTGTCTTCCCCTTGCAGGTGAACACTGGGGTTGGTGTTCCACCCCCTCACAACCTGATGTTGGTGTATTAGTAGACTCCCATGATGATGGTGATCATAGTGAGACACAGGTGGGGTTGTTGGGGCGTGAATGTGTGCCATTGTTTGGTATCCCACTTTCACACAGCACTTCCCGACGCACAGTCAGTATGCCTACACATACCCAGTCCCCAGCAGCAACAAATAATGGACAGGTTAAGGGTGGTGGCATGGAACAATCTAGTGTGTTGAGTATGGTGAGTGTAAATGTAGACACCAGCCATAGGCAGAGAGCAGGCAAGGTCACACACAGGCAGATGGACAGGGGTGCTCAACAGAGGACTGCTGCCCATCAAGCCCCTGTCATAAGTGTCACAGCAGGTGTCACCAGACACATGTTATGGTCCATCATGGAGGCACAGGTGCTTACTGACTGCAACACCAGACAGATGCTCAGGGTCATTTAAGGAGCATGCCCTGCCATGCGTGATGATCTCCACGGCATTTGTGATGCCATACATCATCTTGCCGATGTCGTGGATAGACAGGGGAGTGAGACATTGTCACTGCTAGACCATGCAATGTCTGTGCTTGAGCATGTGGCCAGGTGGATCTAGTTCAGCAACAAGATCAGCTTTGAGCCCACGTAGCTGTGCACATTCACAGTCCCGTAGTGGCAGTACCAACAGCACTACCAAAGGGAGGGTGCTGTCCACACCACACTGGAGCAGGCCATAGTCATGTTGTCCTGGTCAATCCCATCAGCGATGCGGGTCCAGCAGAAAGGAGTCACCATCAGGGAGTAGTACAGCAGTTGTCCTTGTGCATGGTGGTGCCAGTGATACTCCTGGCAGAACCAGTTACTGCATCCCTGCTGGGAGATGGTGAACCATACATCCTGCCATGTGTGGTCAATGGCTGTCCAACATAGTCCTGTGTTGGGCATCCACATCACTTGATGGTGTGCAGACAAACCCTCACACATCCCTTCCACAGGCCAGTCACCACCAGACACACACAGCTCCTATGTATGGCCCAGTTGAGCATCACCCCTTTAGACACACACACACACACACACACACACACACACACACACACACACACACACACACACACACACACACACACACACACACACACACACAATGTCAGCCATATGGCCCAGCTTAGGCCTCTGGCAATCTAGCACCACACCCTGTGCATGTGATGATACTTGTGCCACAACCCTGTTATCCATGTCATCGATGCATGGGCATGCTTATATGGGTTTGATGCACAGAGTGACTATATTATAGTGTAGTAATGTCATGCTGTGTAAGGTGCTGTCTGCTGGCAGTAGTTAGGGGTACACATCGAGGTGTATGTACCTTGTTAGCCATGATGCACTATTGCTGTTAGTACTGCTGACTGACTGTAGTGTCATGTATTGCATTCTGCTTGTGTTCCAGGTGTCTGTGTGTCTGCAGGATGTGGGCCTGCTGACAGTAGAAATGATGAGTAAGGCAAAGTAGACACACAGTGACCTTTTCATAGCAAATGTACAGCTGTATATGTACATATTTACCAGCTGTGTTTACATGCAACAGTGTGTGAGGGGCAATTGTGGCAGACAGTGTGGTCTTGCATACATACCCTTGTCACAGCCAACTAGCCTTCATACATGTCACCTGGGTGTTCTGTAGGACCACAGGCTCACACATACAGAGTAGGTTACTTGAGTACTGGCACTAGGTCCCTCACAAGCTTAGCCATTACTTCAACTGCAACAGATTCAGCTATCAGCACCTGTTGCCCCTGCCATTTCTGTCCCATTCATTCGACTCTCATGCAGTTGATGAGGGTATGCTTGGTACTGTGTATGACAGGTCTGAGGTATGTATTCCTGACACAGGTCAGCCTGTGTTAGTCTAACCTGACAACAACCAGCTTGTGTGTCTGCCATCTCTTATGCAAGTCTGACCTCTCATGCTGGTAGTGCACACAGAGTCCCATACATGGGGCAGCTGATGAAGGGCTAAGCACAGACCCTACCTGCACAGTCTTAAGAACAATAGTGCTTGATACATAACACAAATAGCACAGCGGTACTGTAGTGTGGTAGTGTCTGCCACTACTATTGAAGTGGGTGACAATTGCAGGGGCTGTTAAGATTGCCAGTGGTGGGTTCAGAAACCCTTCACATGTTAGAGCCATCTGACACATACACACACACACACACACACACACACACACACACACACACACACACACACACACACACACACACATATACATCACAGTTGCCAACATTGAGTTTAGAACCCCTACCTTTCTAGTTAGATGTACTACAGTGTTATGCAGTTATTACACATGCCACAGAGCTTATAGGATTTAACAGTGTTACAAGGTATGTCTAAGGTGATTACATCAAGAGCCCTTGTAAATTATGACAATAGGAAATATACTAGGTGGGGAGTGCATCAAAATGCATTACCCTACAAACATACACACTTACAAACACCTTCACACAATTGAGTGTAGAACTCCTGCCTATTTAGTTATCTGTACTATACTGTTACTTAATTATCACATGTTCCATGGAGCTTATAGGGCTGAGTGCTGTCCAAAGGTACTTCTAAGGACAATGACATCAGCAGGACTGCTAAAGTAGGGCACTGGGGAGTGTTTTGGGTAGGAAAGTCCTCAAAATACTTTGTCCTACAAACATACACACTTATAAACTCTTCCATGTACACCCATACACACACACACACATTTGCCTGACCTGAGAGTAGAACCCCTGCCTATCTAGGCATTTTTACTACAGCATTATGCAGTTATCGCAAATGCTACAGAGCTGACAGGGCTGACAAGTGCACAAAGGTACTTCTAAGGTGAATGACATCAGCAGGACTGCTAAAGTAGGGCACTGGGATGTGTACTGGGTGGGAAAGTCCTCAAGATACTTCAACCTACAAACATACACACTTAAACACATACACACATTTGCCAGAACTGAGAATAGAACCTATGCCTATTTAGTTAATTGTACTATAGTGTTACACAGTTATCACACATGCTACAGAGCTTACAGGGCTGACAAATGCTCAAAGATACTTCTAAGGTGACTGACATCAGCAGGACTGTTAAAGTAGGGCACTGGGAAGTGTTGTGGGTAGGGAAGTCTTCAAAATACTTCAGCCTACAAACATACATACTTATACACACTTATATACACACACACACACACACACACACACACACACACACACACACACACACACACACACACACACACACACACACACACACACACACACACACACACACACACACACACACACACACACACACACACACACACACATGCCAGAACTGGGAATGGAGCCCCTGCCTATCTAGTGATTTATACTATACTGTTACATACTTATTGCATGCACCATGGAACCTATATGGCTGGAGCTGTGCAAAGGTACTTCTAAGAGGAATGACATCAGCAGGACTGTTAAAGTGGGATGCCAGATGTGGGAGTCATGATAGCTTCAAGGGCTGCCAGCACACACACATTCATGATAATGCCCTGGGCATTGCACACAACCTGGCAGTTGATGGAGTGGAAGTCCTTGTGGTTTAGGTAGACCCTACCTTGCTCACCAGGTGGTGCTTTGATGTGGATGTACGTGCAGTCTATGGCACCCAGTAGTTCTGGGTAGTGTGCTACATGGTGGAAGAGGTGCATATTGCTGGTCCTCTCCTCATGGTTACTGAGGAAGCAAATGTGGTCACCGGCATGTGGTAGCATGGCATCCAGGAACTGGTGGAGTACCCTGGCTGCAGATACCTGTGAGACCCCCATGATGTCCCTAGTAGGTCTTTGGAAAGTACCTGTATCTAGTATTCTTAAGGCTACACATACCTTGGTATTCACTGGGATGGGTTCCCCTCTGTTGGCTCTGGGTCTGAGGTGAGGCTGACACAGCTCAATGAGTTGCTGAAGTATGTCCCTGTCCATCATGTAGAGCTCTACTATCTCCAGATCATGTAGCCCCTGGTAGGTTACCCTGTGTCTGAACACTCTTCTCTCCTACTCAGTCTGGGGCATTTGCCAGCATTAGCCCTCTCATTGCCCTCAGCCTCTAACACATACTGATGTATCAAATCAACAGCAGCCCCTAACAATTTGTCTGTTGAAATTCCCCCGAGTGTATACACCCATGGTGCAGGGTTTGTGGGAGAAATGAGATTGAAAGGTGTTTTCACAGTTTATACTGTTGTGCTGTAGAAGCTGCCTGTATGATTGCCTGGCTATGATACATTCCACCTGCCTGCTACATTATTTGTACTTGATTGCTTTTATTCTGCTATTTCCTTTTTTTCCCCTCCCCATTTCCACCCCTTTTAAGCCCCGAGTTGCTGCATGCAAACCAGGTGCCCAAATGTAAACAGTTCTACTATTTCTGTTTTTTGTTTTTGTTTTGTTTTAGACCCGGTGCACACTGTGCAATGCAGTTTAGCTCCCCTGGACGCAAATGTGCTCTTCATTTCATAGAATAAGTCAATACAGCCTCAGACACACCCCCTTGCTTAGCTATGCTTAGCTAAGCTCAAATGGGAGCGAGGAGCTTCAATGCGCTTACACCAAGCATGACACACACCCTTTTCATGCCAGCTGCTTCTCCTGCTTACACCACTGCCTTATAGCTCCTACACAGCTAGGTGCAGCCAGAGAACGGTCTCCCATTTAGTGATTCAGTAAAATGTGCTCATTTGCATACCCCACTGCCTTAGTCCCTTGGTATACCACTACACAAGATCCTTCCTCCTTAGCAACCGGTGTTACCTGTTATTATTTTGATTCTGCTTGCATTACACTATAATGACAAAATGCAGATTTTACTTAAAATTGTCTTTTCACATTTTTTTTATTTTCAGCACAATACCATTTGTGCACCGCTGCGCTATGTTTAAACGGCCGAAATCTGCCCAAAAAGCCCTTTGATTTTCATATTTTTGCAACACTTTTCCATGCCAATGGCCATATTTTTGGCCATTGGCATGCCTAATGATTGTAATACATGCTTTAATTTGAGCTGTCATGCCCCCCATTTTCATTTTTGCAGAAATGTACTTGGTTAGTAACCAAATACATTTCTGCACCTCACACTGTTTTGGCACAGATGCCTGTCCTTTTACTGAATTGCTAATTCACCTAATTTGCATGGTTTTCACCAGCAAATGAGGTAATTAGCATTATTCAGTGGTGGCCATGCCAGAATAGTGCTGACAGGCTCGTGCATGCCCCCAGCCTTGTTTACTGGATCGCTCGGCGGCCATATTCAGTGCAGGAGCTACTGCACTATTCCTGCACAGGAAAAAACACTTATTGAATCCCGGGGCCTGTCTTTGTATCATTACAGTTATCACTTCGATGGATTTTTCCTGCACATTCTGCAGTAGTAGGCTGGTCTCTTTCCCCTATGTTTGCAAGTAATTATCTGGTTAATGCCTCTTATGAGCAAAATGTCCACTTATTAATGGAACAGGTTTGCATCAGCAGGGATTTTCCATGCAATATGAATCGTGAACTATGAATATGTAATATTTAGCATTAGTGTCCAACAGTAATCCTCAGTGATTTGCTAGAAAACCAAAAGTTTTATAAAGGATGGACAAGATAAAATATGAGGCAAAATTAGGGGTGTTTAAGAGTTATGGACCTTGTGCTGCATGTGATGTACTTGTGTGACAGTGAGACAGAAGCAGCCTTTCACATTTGTTTTCACATAAAAGTAATGCAAAATACATGGCGGGGGGGGGTTGAAGACTGGATTAATTAAAAATGAGTAACTAACCTTAAAAATTGAAAATTTGATAAAAAATTTCAAGTAAAACTGCTCCAGCTTGAAAATCATCTCTTTGTACACCTTTCTCCCTTTTGTGGACTAGGTAATTGATTCTGCTGACCCTGATTCTAAGCCAAATTCTGCTGAGCATGATTCTAACCCTGAATTTGGTAGGTGTTATGTTCTGGAAAGAGTTGAAGCATTTTTAGGTGAATGTACCAGCTTTAATGAGAGTTTTAAGGAAGGAAACATTTTTTTTTATTTTAAAATATGGTACTTTGGAGCCTTTTGGGCTCAATAAAGAGTGCAATTGGAAGTATGTGATTTAATTCATTTTTATTGAATGATTGTTTAATTGTTTGTTAATGGTGTTTTTGATTATTTAAAGCTGGATGTAAGTGTAACTATTTCACTCTTGGAAGGCTTGTTGGCTGAGGCGCTAAGGATTTTATTAAACTTTGGATACCTGTGGACCTGTGACTTTTTATTGTTTTTATTCAGCAGTTTGCTTGTGCTTTTTGGTTTTTGACATGTCTTATGGCTATGGATCCTACCAACAACATACCTCGTGTGTTTAGAGATGATTTGACTGATGGCACACAAAGATCGATTGAGCAGTATGTTTTGCAGCATGAGAGAGGCTCCAGAACTAATGATGTGGCTACTTCCAATGGTAATACCTTTGTGGGCAATATATTGGTGGGTGCTGTGTTCTCTGCCAATATGTGGGATCATTATATAGAGGAGAGAAATCATTGCTTTACAAACCCTTTTCAGACAGCGGGTTCCTCCAGCATGGTCTCCCTTTCAGCAGAGGTATGCAATTTACGAGATAAATTGGAGACATTGTTGTATAAGGAAACTAACACCCATATGAATATTTTATACCTTCAACGATATGTGGAATTAAATATTACTCTGAGGGGTTTGAGGGCTTTTAGAACGCCTACTACTCCACCTGATGAGGAGAATCCAGATGATGTCACCTTGAGTAAACGGTGAATTACAGCCACTCACCAGTGTTCTATCAAATGGGTCCAGATCTTAATTGAGAGGGACCACATTAAAAAATAACAGTTGAAGGAAGAGACCTTATTGGTGAGTCGGGAACTTCAGAAACATCTGTCCCCTGCTAAATTAGAGGAAATGCTTTGAGAGGTGAATTCCAGGTTGGTGGATTTAGAAAATGAGTTGCTGGAGCGGAAAAGTGCAAAAATCAATAGAAACATAAAAGACTATAATCTGGATAAGGCGTTTCTTTGGAAACGCAAAAATAACAAAGCTTTTTCCAGTTGTGGGAGGGGCAAAGGTCATAGCAACATTTCTGCTGCTAGCTCTGTTTCTTCTGCTATGTCGGATGAAGCAGAAGTTAATTTTGGGGTGGATGGCAGAAAGGAACATTTTCCAGCTCTGCCATAAGCCCAAGATCCTGTGGATATGAATAAATGCTTTTGGAGCAATAGTGACATTAAATTCCACAATAATAACAAGAAAGGTGGCCGCAATGATGGGGGACAATCCATGAATTATGGAAAAAATTCAAGGGGCCAGAATGGGAAGAGAAAATTATGGAATTAACAAGTGCAATTCCTTGAATGACTCTTTGGTTTTAAATTTATCTAAATGTGAAGTCTCTGATGTTGTATTATCCATGTTGGAATTGGGACTTAAATTTATACCCACAGCCTTACCTAGATTACATATGCTTAAGGCTGAATTATAGATAAAAAGGATAAAAATGAAATTTATTTTGTGACAACATTTAATATAATTACAAACTTAGTGGTTAAGAAAGTTCAGCAATTTTGGACTATGATTTTGTGGGATAGAGATATGAGGGAAGTGTTGTCCAGCCATGTGAACATTTCTTATAATAGAGCTAGAAATTTGTCTGACATGGTTGTTCATAACCACTTTGTTCCACCAGATGACAGTATAAATAGGAATGTTGCAGTTGGTAGGGGTACAAAACCTTGCAATAAATGCTCTATTTGTAATTTTTTTTTCATATATTAATTGTTTTATGTTCATGGCTAGTGGTGAATATACATGTAAGTCTGAAGGCATTATTTATGCTTTAAAATGTGCATGTAATTTATACTATGTTGGGGAGACTTCTAGGAGTCTTTGGGTGCGCCTTCAAGAACACATTAGGGATATAAAAAATAAAAAAACTGGATAGCCCCCTTGAGGGCCATTTTATGTCCTTTCATGATTCTAACCCTGAATTTGTTAGGGGTTGTGTGCTGGAAAATGTTGAGGTATGTTTAGGTGAATGTACCAGCTTAAATGAAAAACTCTTAAGGAAGGAAACTTTTTTTATTTTAAAATATTGCACTTTGGAGCCTTTTGGGCGTAATAAAGAGTGCAATTCGAAGTATGTGATTTAATTAATTTTACTGACTGATTGTTTAATTGTTTGTTAATGATGTTTTTGATTATTTAAAGCTGGATGTAAGTGTAGCTATTTCACTCTTGGAAGACTTGTTGGCCGAGGCGCTAATGATTTTATTAAACTTTGGATACCTGCGGACCTGTGGCTTTTTGCTGTTTTTTATTCAGTGGTTTGCTTGTGCTTTGTGGTAATTGATTCTGCTGACCCTGACATTGTTTCAGCATGTCAGGAAGGAAGCAAAACTTCCTACAGAGTAATCAATGAGGTTGGAGCATGTTATGGTGGTGGTGGGCATTTTTTTTGGAAGAGCTCTTCCTTAAAAAGAAATTGAAAATGCAATACTAAATGAAAGAAAAACAGCCAAAGTAAGCAACTATTGAGAAAATGCATTTTGAGAACAGAAAGGCTATTTTGAGTTTTTTCAGTTTGCATGTGATCTTTAAAGAAGGTCATTACAAGATAGCTGAAACTGTTTTTTGTATGGGAAGTTAGCTGAAACTGCATTAAAATGTTTACAAGAGGCAGAAAGGAACCAATAATAAGAAAAGAACTATGTGTTTGCCCACATATTGACAAGTTTAAATTCCTTGTTTCTTATTTAAGTCTACATGCATTTTATATTCAAAATATATTATACATGTTAGGTAAACTAATGTGTTATGCAATGCAAAAATATATTGGTGATTTTGAAAGACCTCCACCTCTGGCTGTAAGAGTACAGTCAAATGGGATTATTTCAGTGATGTAGGAAAATGTGATTCAGAGAAATGGTAGCAGCAATAAGGAACAACATCAATATGAGCTAATCTGCATGTCAGTGTCAGCACTTTCCTGTTATAGTCTACATTAGCAGCCTATGCATCTCGTAGGCACAGGCACCCTCCACATTCACTCTCCCAAAGACATGCACAAATTCCAACACAGATACACACACACACACACACACACACACACACACACACACACACACACACACACACACACACACACACACACACACACACACACACACACACACACACACACACACACACACACACACACACACACACACACACACACACACACACACACACACACAAGTGCACACCCACACACACACACACACACACACACACACACACACACACACACACACACACACACACACACACACACACACACACCATCCCGTAGTGTACAGAATGCCTCTCATGTATCTTATTATTTTTGTCCCTGCTCTCATAAATCGGGGATCCTTACAGTCTTTTAATAATTCCATACACGACAATTTTCTTCTTATTATTGTTTGTAAAGTGCATTGTGACACTAGACCTGCTGTTCTATTAACTTTTTCAGTGAGTCTTAATAAGGGTTTAAACTTCTCCCTGTCTTTTAGTGTTCTTCCCAACTTTTCCGTAAACCTCCTCCAAACTAACAGCCCCCCATTTCTCTTAACTGTTCCTAATTTGCAGAATGCTCCTGTTGTTGACTCTTATGCAAGGCCTGTTCTGTCATAATGCAGGACCACTGGAAATAGCAAATAATGCCAGATCTTTCTGCATTGGGTTGCAGAGTTTGAAACTACCCCCTTTTACTATTTTTTTGTCAAAGACTTAGGTAATATGTTTGGACTATCCCTAGGTTCAATTTTTGGAACAAAGTGCTAAAACTCTGCTGCAGAGATGTGTGTGATTGCTTAGCGTTCAGAAATTTAAATTTTTTAAGTGCCTTTAAGGCACATAAAGGCACTTATGAGTCATCCGTGGTATCTAGTGTTCCCCCCACTCACATCCTTCATGCTGCAAAACTGTGCTCTTTTTATCTTTGCAAATAACTTTAAGGCACAATACAAAAAGTTATCCTTGGTGTCCAGTGTTCCTTTCACTCCACAGTGTGTGTATTGAAAAGGTACACACAGATGACTTGTAGGAATGAACACGGGGGAAGAGGACAGGTGAAATATGGTAATGTACAGCAGACGAGAGCATGTTGTTGAAGACAGTTGTAGCATGAAGACTAATCACATGCTGACATGATACAGTAAGGACTGTACAGTTATTGTACATTATGTGACTGTCACACAAGGTGACATATCAGTGGTAAATATTCTTTGTGATATAACCATCCTGACATGAACAATGGCGAAGACATACACAAGAACACACTTGGACAACTGTTATGATTTATCAGCAATCTATGAGGGGAATCAAGTACACCATCCTCAAACTTTAACATTTGCTGGAGGTGTTAGAAGGGACACTGCTATACCTGTATTTGAGATTACAAGCGATCCTGGCTAGATAACAGGTGCGCAGGGATATATATGGCACAATCCACAATGTCATGAATGCAGCCCATGCTATCAATGTTGTCAGTCAGCTATGTATATACTGTGTGCATCACAAGAACATGTTTCACACATGCATCTTGTACAACACCTTGATGAGGGTCCGCACCACCAACCACTAATGTTTATTCAACAAAAAAAAAAATACTTGGGTATGGCATATAAGATGTGTGGGAGCTCACTGTGGCAAATGTGGTACACTTGAGTGGCTGATCCCCGGAAGATATGTTGTGAAGTACATGAAAAAGGGTGCGCTGTACTCAGTTATTGGTGTGATAAGGGCTGAGGACTATGGAAGCATAATGCCCTTTGATGTACAAATTTGATTTATAAAGATATGCATCTGGAGCCTTTCTCCCTGGGTCTCCGCTGAAAATTGGCTTCATTCCAAGTCAGACTTTCCCGGTTAACAAATGATAAATAAAAATAAAATAAATAAATGTGGATGTCCTGCACATACTCTGGAGTTGTGTTATATGCAAAGAAGTAGTCACCACTGTGGGCAAATGCTGCTGGACATTCTGCATACTATCTGTCTGAGTACACAGATCACATACCACTTGGTCTGCTTATAGGGATGTGCTGACTATATTAGTGCTGACAATATTATAATTAACTTGTGTATTTACTTTTATAATGCAAGTAATGCAAGTAATCCCCCCATTAATTTTTGTTCATCTCCTATGTCACCATGCCTGTCGCAGCAAACCTGTCTGTATTATTTCAATACCACACTTGGATTCTTTGATTGTCCACAATCTGCAGTCCTCTACAAGGTAGGTTGGACAAAGGATGGGTACATCATTCTTGATGTCTGAGACTTAAATAATGAACAGGAAAAAGCTTAGCACAGAGTCCTGAGGTACATACCTGATCACTGGACTCTAGAAATAGGACACTTCACACACTTCAACATATTTATCTGTCACATATGTGATCCAGTGGTCTACCCACTTGGTGATATCGGTGTTTATGGCTACTTGTGACAGTTTCTCAGTAATACCTCACTGTGGATTTCTGTCAAATGCCTTGGCCAGGTCAAGTTATGCAGGATGATAGTGTTGTCATCATGCATACCCTTGTTGACCTTCTTGAGGACATTGAACAGATGTAACAGACATGATGTAGCCTGAACATATCACACGTGTTTTGCACACAGTCAGAATATTACCTGTGTCCTTTTAGAAAAGGTCAATGAGTCAGGATGGGTCTATGCATGCATGCATCAGATGATGTTCCCCACAGTCAGAAGGAAGTATGCTGACCCTTCTATGGAACATAGTTTGTCTGGAGGCTGTGTTGAAGTATGGTTCCAACTGTGTCTGGTAGGTCCATGTTTTGAGTCATGCTATAGGCAACCTGTGATGTTTTCAGGGCCAACTGATTCTGTATTATTAGCCATACAGAGGACAAAGATGAGCTATCTTCCTAAGAATAGAAACTGAGTAATTTTTGCATGTATACTTTGGCTGATGGCCAGTGGTGACGGGGGGCGGGGGTGATGTGTGAGACAAACTGTCAGTGAGCGGATCGTCTATTTCCTCCGGTTGGGTATGTCTGGTGGCATCCACATACAGATGTCTGCTTATTTGTGTATTCCACTTAAGATTTCACATTTGTTGGAATAAATGATTTGTGAAAAGACCTACAAATACTACCTTGGTCATTCATCACATTCCACAAACTGGTACTATGTACACAGTCATGCAGATGTACCAGTATCACATACTTACATCAATTGCACAACATATGCCTATATGTGTTTCATGGCCAAGCTGTGTATGAGTGGTCAGATGCCATATCAGGACACAGTAGAGAGCAGTTGTTTGTGGCGCATGCAGAACATTTCCAGACACAAATGCTAATAATCACACAATGGTGCTGCTGACCACCTCAATAATCCTTGGGGTATAGCAACACAACTACACATACAATGGATTCTAGAAGGTTGCAGTTGAATCAGAACATATGATACATTGGTTGCATATATCACAGCATTACAACATGTGTATGAGCCAAGACTTATGTGACTAAGTAATCAATATGAATTTATATTGATGTCTGTCACAGAGCATTTAATGATGGTTTGTAGATGCATGCACACATGTGCCATACTGCAAGTGTTACTGTGATGACAGAATATGAACTGTGTAGAAAGCTGATCTGCCCCACTACAACATGCGTCCTAATAAGCCAACAATATACATAAAAGTGTATCGGACCATGTCAACAGTTCTCAGGGGGCATATTACTACAGCTGTTAAAGAGGGAGCATGTAATGCAATGGCAGCAATGACCATCAGTACATTAGCTCACAATCACAGATTGTAATACACTCTTGGAAAAAGGAGGATGCATGGGGCTATATGAAAGGTACCTCAAGTGGTAGTGAAATGAAAAGCTATTCCAAGGATCATCCTATGACCATATTATACCACAAACCACAAACACAGCAGTAGACTGGGCTGATTTGAATATTACACCTGTGTAGGTATAGAATATGAATGCCATACAATGTCACAGTAGCAACACTACATATGTCTGACTGTAACACTGTCACATTGCACTTTATGGAGTAAGAAATCATCCATATATGCTGAGGACAACATGTTGGGAGGAGTGTAAGGTATGAAGGTGGAGTCACATCCCTGTGAAAAATTGTCTCAAAAGTGACAGCTGTATGTATAGACACGCATGTTGCCTGCTGTCAGATTAGAACACTTATATCTTGCAAACACAGTAGTTAATGTTACTACCACAGACAGGTTTGTCTTGAATACTGTCTGAGTGCATGTTATACAGAATGACATAATCATTGTATGCTACAACAGGATCTTCAGAGGAATATTTGACATAGCTGTGGACTCGCATATCATTCTAAAATTGTCACCATATTTCTTTGCTGAATGCACACACAGTTGTCTGCAGTGAGAATAGATCCACTATCTAACTATTTATAGAGCAAAGCACTTAATGCAAATGCCACAGCACAAGTCAGGCTTTTACAAGGGACGATACCAGTTGAATGTAGTGAGAATAAAACCCCTACCTAACTAAGTATACCAAGTAGAGAACTCAGTATTTAATGCAAGTGCCACAGCACAAGTCTGACTCGGACACTGTCACTGGTCTACTTTATAGAAATCGAAAATTCCTTACACCATCCTCCAAATTCTCTGTAGCTCAGTAACTCCTCTTTCCTTGTCTACTCTAGGCTGACATTATCCTTAATAATATTCAATCTACACTACTGTCCAGACTTCAACAAACATATTATAAAATACCCAGATTTGCCACCAACCTACCTCACAATTCTCATCACTGTCTCGGCCTTAAGACACTTCAGTGGCTTGAATTTTCTCATCAACTTCTACTTCCTCAATTACATATCACACACTCCATTCTCTATATTCCCACTTCTTTCCCTTCTTGCTCTAACCTAGTATCTTACTACACCCCCCTCCAACACCTTCACCCAACTGACAAACACCTTCTTGACATCTACAAACCTAAAAAGAACATTGGAAAGTCCCTTTACAAGTACTCAGTAGTTCATGTCTGGAACACAGTCCTCCTCAATTTAAGAAATATTTCCCAAAAGCACCAGTTTAAAAGAGAACTAAAACACTATCTACATCAGACTTGGTCCTGCCCATGCCAAGCCCTGACATGACAACTATTTCACTTCCTCATCTTCTACTCTATTTGACTTATCACCTCTTTTTTTGTCTTCTTCTCTCTGACATGTAATTTCATTTTTTAACCCTCTTGTATTAAACACTCAAAGTCATTCTAATGCTATCTCAGTTATGGTTAACTACTGAGAGTACATCTTATACATTTTAACAAAAAATCAAACAGTCAACCAGCAATTGAAGGCCAAATCTGTAAGTGAGGGCAAGGAATAAAGCAAAAACCAGTATGACCACCATGACTAGTAGCATCCAACTTTAATGAAACAAAGATAAGCACTTTTGTGTTTAAACCAAACACTTCTTCAGATCAAATAATCAATGCAACATTAAAACAGCTACCTACATGTCCTGGTGTGTTTTTTATGTGGGCAAATCTAACAAAAAGTTTAAGGATAGAATTTTAAGACATCTTTATGACATCAGAGTGGGTAATGAGAAGAAAACATTGGGGAAACATGTGAAAGCCAGTTATGGACATACTTTCTCTTAAAGTGCTTTAGTGCATACAGATAAATAATAGATGGGGTGATTTGGTTAACATCACTGAGAGGGTTGAGTTGCAGTGGATTTTAAAATTGTAAGCTGATAAGTATCTAGGTCTAAATGGGTGCATTTCTTTAAAACCAGCCCTTAAGGAGTGTAAACTGGATCATTAATGTTATTGGTTTGATTTTTTAAGAAGTAAAATGATTGCCTGTTTGTCTTTTAAATGTTTTAATGTTGCATTGATTATTTGAGCTGAAGAAGTGTTTGGTTTAAATGCAAAAGTGTGTATCTTTGTTTCATTAAAATTGGAGGCTACTAGTCTTGGTGGTCATACATTTTTTATTTTATTTCTTTTATACATTTTATACTCTTGTTATGATAGTGCACTGTTCTGTAAACTGCATCCTATATCTTTATTTTATGTGCTTGTACATTAGACCACTATGTATTTGTTTATCTTTTGCATGACTGTTAATTGTCTGGAGCTTTTCTCCTCAGGTCTGCACTGAAAATGGGCCTCTGGCTCAGTTGAACTAACCCAGTAAACAAATGGCAAATAAATAAAAAAATAAATAAAGTGATGACATCAGCAGTGTCTGGTGAGAAAAGGATGGTAAAAGCAGTGTCCCACATGCAGGTGTAAAATGGTCTGTTGAATGTTAACCAACTGAACAAACACACCAGTTGACTGCATTGAGATTAGAGCCCCTACCTAACCTAGGTACACCAGTGAGAGCATTCATTACTTAACAAAAGCACCACAACACAAGTCTGACTTTTACAATGCTGTTGTACATTTTATAGTGGATGACATCATCACTGGATGTTTGAGAGAATATGTTGGGAGGCCTATATGAAATGGAGTTTAGAATTTGCTGTTGTGTTTCCAATGTACAGGTATACTTTAAGAGACAGCTCAACAAACTGTATGCTAACAGCTGAACACATTACTTCAGTATTGGAACATCTGAATGTGTATTGTCACTATAATGATGTACATGTTATATAAGAAAGTATTTTTATTTATTTATGTAGTGCAGTTTATATATTTGTGAACAAGTACTGAGAGACTAAGTTTCAAGTGCTTGGATGCAGCACATGGCTACCATGTAAATATGTGTTCTTTCTGTAAAAAGTGCCTTCCCTTTGGTTGTGTTTTTACATGTACTTTCTTGGGATAAAGACCAAATAGGCAGTGAACATAAGTGATACATGTTAATGTGCACTTTCCATATCACTTTGCCAAGCAGCTGGTTTGCTTAATCGCTGGCAAAATTTTTGGTTCATAGGTAGGTTCATAGGTAGGTACTAGGCTATCGGCCCAAGGACCTAAGTAATCCTAGCCAACAAGGTTCCCTGGCTTATGCCACCCAAGAAAGTTATTTTCCTGTACCCCTGTTGAGCAGAGCCACAGAAGTGATCCCCGGGGTGTATTTCATATTTCCCATCCACTTATCAAGATTTTTTTTGAATTGTGCTGATGAACTTTGCTTGACATAAATGGGTAGCTTGTTCCAGAGTATGGAAAGTTTCTGGGACAGGAATCTATCCCTCCAGCATGTCTTGTTTATTGTGCATATGCAAGAAACACATTTATACTTCTTTCTTCATTAGCGCATAGTTAAGTGATGGACAAATGGGACCCTCTGCTTCAGTGATAAAATATGCGAGTTCTGTTGGTTTGCTTAACTCTTTCCAAGCACATTTAGCAGAGAGGAACTGCAGTTAGCACTGTGGATAGTACTAATTGTAAGAAACACAACTGATGCATAGCTTATTCTGTGAAAGCAGGTGTAAGTGGTGCATTGACAGATTTATTTTTGAACCCAGATGATGCAGGGTTTGAATCCAGGTGTAGCTAATAGTTTTAAATATGTATTTATAATGCAATTAAATAATTCTTAAAGCTAGTGTAACTGTGTGTTTCCTCAGCGCAGCATGTTTAAGCAGCATTACGTGGAGGCAACCACAGAACTGGAGAGCTATATATGGGGCAATTTTTTTTAGGTTACACAGATACCTATTTTTTATTTTTTGTTTCAATAAGAGAGGAATGTTGGGTATGGAACATAGGTATTTCTGGGTCAGGTAAATAGGGTAGGTGAGGAAGCAGATGCAGAAACAAACAGGACAAACAAGAAAAGACACAGGGAAGGTGAGGAACACAGCAGGTTAGAGGACATCATGCTTGAGGATAGGGAATGAACATCGTCTGCCCATGTCAAACATGGGGACAGTGAGAATCTAGTCCTCACCTGAAGATCTATCATTACTGTCCCCTTACTCTGCTGGCTGATGGAGTGCTTGACATTTTTTGATACAGACCATAATAGAGAGCATCCCCTCCATCCAGCATATGAGTGCACCAGTGGTGCTGTGCACAACTCTAAGCATTAAGCCTGGCAACTCCTAGTAGCTGACAAAATCCCAACCTCTGCCACTATTCCTGGAGGGTATCACAGTACTAGCTGTGGGGGTAATGCTAGCTGATGTGGAGGGTGCAGATAGTGCAGGGGCAGCAGAGGAAGTACTGACAGGTTGGGTCCCAGATGTGTTGGGCATTGGTGCAGGAACCAGTGGAGCAGAATCAGCCTGAGCTACAGTGGTTGGCCTACCTCTATGTGCTTTACAGAATTTTGTGAATTGTCAAAAATGGATGACATGAAAACTTTGTAAGCACACATATACAAATAAAAAGAGAGATAAGGTTTGGGGTAGGAGAAAAAAATGAGACAATTAGTAGCATCATATGTAACATACAATAAATTGTCACAATATAAATAATTTATTTCTACTTTTATATTTACATATACTTCTTAACAACTACAAACTATAATTGATGATTGCTCAAAGTAATCCTTACAATGTGCATATATGGCACATCTGCTTGGTCAGAGTATACAGATTAAGTTAACAGCAGGGCATTTAGGTCACTTCTGTTGAAATTATTATGTATTTTTTTAAATGATTTTAAATATATTTGGTACATGTAGTATTTGAACTCACAACTTCTGACTACAGTATTAGAACTGACTCCTACAGTTGGCTTGTGCTACACACTGAAACATGCATGCCTGATTTTACAGTTGGGATATGCATGCTTAATTTGTTACTACTGTGCAGAATAGCAATACTTTAGCTAAAATAATACTTATGTAGTGCTGCATACATACCATTGTTTCCCTCATTCTTTCTAAATGCTCAGCATGCACTTCCCTGTTTGCCATTATCTCCTGGTTGCCTGTAGAATGAAAAGGAAAGAAGAAGAGAAGAGCATTAAGCATACCAGTCTTGTCACTATGCAGCTTTCTATCTAATATAAATTCTTTGTATCTGTATACTTACAGAACTGTGGATGTCAGCAGTCCTAAACTCACCAACCACTGGTTGAGTGTATCCTGGCTGCACCTTTTGAGGTTATTATAGTGGTGCCTACACTGTTTTCCGGTGCATGGAATGCAGTCACACTGGAGACAACCTTGGCCAGACTTTTCTATGCCTTAGACTTGTACTGGGAGCTAATATAGTCCCAGTGTAAGAGCCTTCAGCTGTGGTGCTTTACAAGAAGTCCAGTAAAGATTCTGGACTCTGCAACACTCTACCTTTGAGCTCTAAATTGGGCACTTTCCCTTCTAGATCCAGACATGTCTGCAGCAACAAACAATAGTGCTTTCCCACCAATTTGTGTTATTGTGTTTACTGCTAGTGTGCAAAACAGAACAAGGATACCAACCACACTTGAGTGATGTTAAATGTAGAACAACAGTGCGAATCAGTCAGGAAGCAGTTTTTAAAATAGGATGGTTAATCTGACAGTTGGCATTAGTTTATGGGATGGTTGCTACTGTAACTGTTAGTTGATTCAGCTTTGCAGACATGTATTAGGGGCATAAATTTTATGACCCGACACTTTTTTTGTGTGGCTTTATACACTGATAAAATTAATTTGTACAATGTGGGATTCAAACCTATGCATAACAGACAAAACATATTCTTCCAAGGAGGTGAGTTTTCATTTTTGCCAGAGAAGAAGTGCTTACTGAACATTCTCATTAATTATATATTAATACACATGACAGAGTGAGGTGTTAACCATGTATTTGTGTGACATGACAAGGTTCTGGTTAATGCATTCATGTGTATTTGACTATCATTTAGGTCTGAAGGCCATCTGAGGTCAGAGAAGGAAATTATAATTACAGAATTTGAATATTCTGTAACCTTCTGTCACACATATAATTCATATGAGCACCACTGATATACATACGTACTGTTATTTATAATTATGCTAATATTTGTATTTGTTTTTATTTGTTTTTTAAAAGTTTAAAAGTGAGTGGACAAACATAAATAAAATTGGTAGAATGGTAGATTAGAACTCTGGCTCACATTAACATATACCAGTTGCCAAAGGGAAAGCTGCACTACAAGTGCATTTTCTACAGTCATTACGATGCACAGTGTCCATTGCAACTGAGACTTGTCAGAGCTTCTCATTACTTATACATATACATTAAAGGGCTGAGTGTTTAAACATGTATATGTGTGACTTGACACTTCAGAAAATAAATGTGTAATTGTACAACCATAATTCTACTGATATGTATTGCAACACATTTAATATATATATGATATCCTGTGTATGCTCAATGCACCTGCTGTATAGATTGTTATTTCTGTTTGATTATTGTTCTCATGTTAATTTTAATATAAAGTAAACTGGAACAACAGGAATAAAAATGCTGGACTTTGCTGGATTAGAACCCAAGCTCACCTGTATTGTAGCCCTACACTTACACTGGCTGCCACAGGAACAGTTAAGAAACAGCTCTATGTTTTCATATTAATTGTTAAGTATGTTTGTTGACTGCCGTATAACATCACTTACCATGTTTGCACGACAACAAACCAAAGAGGATATACTGTATCCATTTTGAAATTGTCTACTATCTGCTTCCTGTCTGTAGGTGTTCTGGGCATGTAGATTTTGGGGAAGGTTGCTAACCACCACACAATGCCACTGATCGGTTTTGCGTGATTGTAAGCAAAAAATACAACAATGTATCCATTTTGAAATTGACTACTGTCTGCCTCCAGCCTGCAGGTGTTCTGTCTGCTTCATGTGTGGGCCATTAGTCCAGGTCTGTTTGAAGTTAAGCAACATGCATACATAAGCAAAGTTCACCTTACTTTATCCTTGTGAGCAGTGTTCATTAGGCTTTATCCTCAAAAAACAAATGTGGAACTTGAACCGTGATTTGCAGGTAGTGTACACTGTGTGGTTTGTTATGTTTATCAGGTGTGCTAAACACACACAATTCACTGGTGTAGTTTATGGTAATCTTTATCATAAAAATGCATTATATTGCATTACATGAAATTTATTGGCTTTATCTGTTTCCCTGTGTTTGCTGCACAAACAATGATAGTAGAAAGAAAACAATAAAAAACAGCAAACAACATTACAAAACAAATGTTAGAACATATTAAAGATTTTACACAAGTCTGGATTTAAACCATCACACCAATGAACCTACAAAATACAGTAAGGGTATTTTATCCTTCTTTGCCACAGAAACAGCTTTGCAGCAGCAATGAACATTATTATGCATACAAGGAAGTCCTAAATCATCCACAATATTAACAAGATATATGAAACTTGTACACTCTCAGTTGTTTGTACATATGTTAATTTCAGATTTAGTGCAATGAATGATCACATAACTGTTTATGACTATGGTTTGCAGCAATACAGCTCTGTCTTCTCTTTGAACGGTGTTCATTCTTCTCTTATCTGAGCAGTAATCTGAGATATGCAGTCTGTAAGGCATATTGTATCATTGTCCTTGAAATGTATGAGAATATTAAATGGGAATAATATACAGTTTTCAAAAATGCATGGGAGTTTTGATATTAGTGAACAGAAATGGAGAAATGTGTGCTGCTTACTTCCATTTAAAACCTTGTGTGATGACCCACCACTGGACCAATAATCAAGGAGCCTCAATCCTCACCATTGGCACTAGTGGGGGACATACACTGAGAGGATGACAGGGTACACACACAGTATTTCCAGATGCAGCTCTCTGCATCAAGTGCAATTTCCCTTAAGAGCACACAGAGACCACAGTCAGTCCAGGGCTGGTTTTTCCCTCTTTCTCCAGATCCCCAATAAGTCTTCCCACTGCATAGCTATAGAGTTGAGTCCTTAGCCAGGGTTCCAAGCCAAGTCCTCCAACACTCTCTCTGTCCAACCAGTGTTTTGTGTCCCTGCCCAAATAACTGACACACACACACACACACACACACACACACACACACACACACACACACACACACACACACACACTGTTGGAGATTTGGTTTACACACACACACACACACACACACACACACACACACACACACACACACACACACACACACACACACACACTGTTGGAGATTTGGTTTACACATACACACACACACACACACACACACACACACACACACACACACACACACATACACACCTGGAAAAGACTGGCACAGGTTTACTAGCTATGCCCCCTTCTGCCCAGACAATAAGGTAATTATCACTGCCACCAGAACCCCGTATTTGTTACTTTAAGGCCCTTAACAAAGGGTGTCCAATCTTACTGTGTGATGTTACTGTGTGTCCTTAGCCAGGAATAAACTTCCTTCTTACATTAGAAACACCTCTAACACTAATCAATTCAAAAAAGCAACTAAAACTATTCCTCCTTAATTCATGGATCTGTCCATGTCAGGAACCTACCTAAAGCCTTCCATACTTTTCCAACCTTATGTCTCATTGTAGGTACATGTTTTTTTCTCCCTACCCAACCACCTTCACAGTTCTCTCTTCCCTTAATCTCCTTTCTCATGTATATTGTCTTTACTTAGTAATGTTGCATCTTACCTTCTCCTGAATCTACATACAGTGTAACTTGCTGTTTCAAATTTTTACACTATACTAGTACTGAATTTCTTTGTGGGCTTCCTCCTACACTACTACCAAGACTCAATCATACGTATGTACTGTACACAGTCTAAGGTGTTTCTCAGATGTAAACTGATGCTGCATTCATTCAATGATGTTACTCCCTGTAAACTGTAAACCCACAACTGTATTTTCTCTTTTTTGTTTTTCTTTTCACTACAACTACTATGTATTGACTCAGACTATATGCTTCTATTGTAATTTTTGTATATACAGTATGTATGTTGCTAACTTGGAGCATTTCTCCTTAGGTCTTCACTGAAAATGGGCTTCTGACTTAGCTGGACTAACCTGGTTAACAAATGTCAAATAAATAAATAAATAAATGAATAAATAATACAACTGATAGTTTGACCAAGAGCAAGTCTATTAGGAATGGCCCACAGTGTCACCAAATAAATATGCAGGTACTCTCAGAACTTAAATATCTCGAGACAGATCAGTCACAATGAAATGTTTAAATATATTTAAAAATAAATAATAAAAGAACAAGACAATATTAAATATATATATTTCACAGTTCAAAATCACAGAAAATGTTTAAAACAACATTGCAGGACAGTCTCAAATAAATGAAGAAAACTATCTAAACTAAACTTTGCTATATTCCTGGCTATATCTAAGAGTGTTACTTATTCCCTAGAAACTTACTTGCAGAGCAAGGCAGATGTGGTGAATGGATTTTCTCTAGTTGTTGTTGTCAGGTCAAAGACATAATATAGAATGCTGTGTCTTTCTCAGAGAGTTCTCAAATTAATATATCAAATAATACTGCTGGGATAACTTGCAGAATTACATCATTGCTAGTCATCTGACTCCTAGTTCTCAGGCTCATAACAACCATTGATGGCAGCTGGTAGCATTTATCATCTATCTGTGAAAATACATAGACCTCAGATCTTAGGCAGATGGAAGTCATAAAACAATAAAACACTTCCAAAACAATACAGAAAGCTCCCTTGTTTTAGACATTGTGTCTCCTTGCAGCATTGAAACTGAAAGATATCATATTTTATTGTGTAGCATAAAGTAACTTAATTTCAGCTATTTTTCTAAAATTTATGAAACTAAGGTTAACCTGCTATATTCCAGTTTCCACTGTTAAAATATATACATTTAAACAGTTATCACAGTGCATGTGCATTTCTGTTCTTTTCCAGTAGGGTACACTGTGGTTACATTTCAAACAGCACTTTGCAAATACCTTAAAGCAGTTTGATATACAAATGACATACAGTTGTAATACATTTATAACACAAGCATCTTATATGAATCATGTTGATATTCACAAATGACATAATTATTTACAAAATTCCAAATAGTTGTGCTGGCAGTATCTGCCTTTGTCACACCTTGATACAATAATTCTACACTTTGTAAGTGTAACCTGGGTGACACACCCACTGCAGGTAAGGGAGTCTAAACTGCTGTTGTGTTTTCCTTCTCCCTACCAGTAATCATTCAAAGTTGCAATCCATTAGCAACTAACACTGCAGGAGTGCCTGCACTATGTTTACACCTGTTACACTGAGCCAAGATATTGGGAATAAGCAATTCTAATAAGTTCACACCTCACTTGCATCTTCACTGTGCTCTCAGGCCTGAATCTACACTATAAAAAGGTTCACCATGTAGCTAGGGAACCTGAAGGTGAAGAGAGTTGTGCATGCGGACAACATAGAAGAAGATTGCAAGTACTTTGGATTTATTTATATGGAAGACTACTGATGTTGATAAGGTATGACTGAATTTTTCAATTACATGCTGGATTTGATCACACTACTAGGAAAATATCTATATATGTGTATATATATATATATATATATATATATATATATATATATATATATAGATATAGATATCGATATATAGATATTTATATGCATTAGCAAATGCAACTTTTATCTGTAGGCACGTCTTAGAATATATTGATATTATTGATAGCATAGGCATTTTTGTCAGGGCATTTTAGATACATTTTCAGATACACAATCTTTTTAACTTTCATCAACTGTTTTACAACTGTTTCTCTTTGTACTCTTCTATGTTATTTCAGTGAAATGTAGAGTTCCTATACTGTCAATGACCCAGGAGTATTAGCCTTTTAGGATGTAGCATAGACACCTAGGGGAGTGCTGGGCACAAGTAGAGGTAACTGGCAATTGCATAAAAATGACTTTTCTCTGGTAAATGTGTACACATTTTTTGTGACAGTTTGTTTGAAAGCCCTTACAACATTTGGCTGTTGTGTTAGTCCTTGTTTGGTACAAACTATCATATGGTGGGTGTGCCAGTTCCCTTTGTGTGCTGCCACAACCATTTTTTTTTTACAGAGGTTTGCTTTGCTCTTGTTAATCCTTGTTTTGGATCAAGCCTTGGTTTGTGTGAGAATGTGATATGTTATAATCACATAACTGTTTTTTATATTTTAATAACTGAAGTGTGCAATATTGAAAAACTAATAATATGTGTTATATCTAAGCAGGACTTTTATTTATGTGATATTTATGTGTAGTATCCTTCTTTTGTGTTTTATGTCACCTAGGACTATGGCACCCGAGCATCTCAATCCTCGCAAACCTGCCTTCAGTGACTTGAAAAATGATGTGATTGTCCAAGCTTTTTGGCAACATGGTACCTTTCTGTTTCAGATAGGACATGGGGATATGTCTGGAAGAATGCAGATTTGGAACCAGATAGTGAATCAGTGCCTTTGGGGGGTGCAGCAGGACATATGATCAGGTGCGTCAAAGGTCCACTGATATGATTTCTTCAACCCGGAGGAAAACAGCTGCAGTGGGCCATGGAAGCTGGCTAATGGGGGAGGGGCGGCTTCAGAGCCACCTCTGACATCAAATGAAGAGTTCATGTCTACTGTTAGGGAACCAGAGAGCTCAGTGGAAAGTGCACAAAAGTTCTTGATTGATCTTGGTGCTGCTGTTTCATAGAGGACAAGTATGTCCCAGGAGGAGCTTCCATTTAAGCTTACATATGTCAATGTTTAACAATTCCTTGTCTAGTAAGATATTGAAAGCAATAGTTAAGTTGGTTTAATACTTTTTTTTTGGGGGGTGAACATATTTATAGATTGATACAGTTAACAACACATTCTGGTTCATTACACATGGGCTTGGGGTATACTTGTCATCCAAGTATCAGTTAAATGTATTATTAATGGACATATACAAGCAATAGATCGTTTTCCTTGTGTTACTGTGATGATGGCGTCCTTACATTTTGCTTGATTTCTTCCAGGACCATCCTCCTTAGCAAGTATGGAGTCATCTGCACATGGTAAGCCAACCATGATTTCAGTACTGATGAGCTTTGACAGAAATCTGCATTTATCTGCATGTGTGAGGTGGGTGCCAGAACTGTGTGTATAATACTGTACCATTTATGATAGTGGCACTAGTGTTAGTTTGTTAACATATATTAAATTGTAGTAGCATAGCTATTAATTTCTTTCCTTTGTTTGCTGCTTATTATCAGAAGTGATCCTATCAGTGGAAGTTTAGGACTCTTCCCACCTAATGTCAGAGTATCAGCAGACTCTGATGATGATGATGGCCTAACACAGGCACAGTCAGGGGGTATGGAGGTTGAATCTGAACTAAAGTTGACATTCAATCATTACCTGTATTTCCAATGGACACAGCCAGTAGGTCTATGCAAACCTATTCCAGTGAGCTGTCCGATATTGGACAGATGGAGGGTGAGACACTTGATCTGGGTAGTGTGGTTACTGCAGCTTCAGTGCCTGTTTTTGCAGATGTTTGCTTTGACTCTGGCCATAGCCAAACTGTGGGTGAGGTGCTATGCAGAAAGGTTGTTAGGGGTGCTTAGAGGAAGCCTGCTGTCCACCCTCCAACTGATCCTGGTGTGTTTTCCGTACCACTCAACGTATGTTTAGGGCTGCCATGGAGGCACAGGCATGTTCCAATAGGGCCTCTGAAGAAATGTTAGGGTTGTAGATGTGGTACAGACTAAAATGTGTGACTGCCTCCACCATGTTGATGATTCATTGGATCAGATGAATGACATATTGGAATGGGTGGTGTCTGCGATGGAACGTCTGCTGGGAAGGGGATGGCATCCATGTGGGCATAGATCAGCCACATCATCTGATGTTAGCTGACATGACTGTGCCAGATTACGCTCCCATAGTGGCACTACTTCTACTGCTCCATCAGTGGTTGAGGTGTCCACACCCAGACGTGGACAGCCAAGAGGTCATGGTCCTGGGCGTACTCTTGAGGAGAGCTCGTTCAGAAGACATCAGTCACATTCAAGTAGCAACAGGGCATCTGACCTTGGACATGGATGTGCCATTGCAAATCCTGGCAGAAAAAAACAAATAGTACTAGTGGATAAAAGCCAGTCTATTCCACGAATGCAAAATGAAGTAAAAAAAACAGATATCCGGCCACCACAACTGAATTGATAGAAAATCCTTTAATGAGCACACATAAAAACAAAAAAGCATAAAATATTAGTAAGAACTTTCACACATATAGTCGCTTCATCAGATCATATAAAATTACAAACATCAGCTCATCCATAGAAATATAAGAGAACCAATCAAATCAAAGGACTAGAGTATGTACTCTAAACAACACTACCAGCCCAGCGATGTGTAGCAGCCCATTGATAAAAATCTCAATAAAGAAATAGAGATAACTCAGTCATTTCAATGAACTAAGCCACATGCTTTAAGCACTGGCTTTAAAGATATACACCCATTTAACCCTGGGCTCCTGTCTGCTTGTAAAGTCACCGTCCATTTTAGTTCATTGCACTCAGCCCTGTTCCAAACATTGCCACCCCTAGTATTTTCACTCACAGTCTCTAACACAGTCAATCTAAACTTATGATCAGAACCACAATCAATAACATGTAGCAAATGCATTATTTATCTTCTTATTCCTAATATCACCCATATATTCTAAAACCTTCTCTTTAAATGTACGGTTCATTTTACCTACATAATGGGATTTACAGACTAGGTATTGTGCATTGTAAATCACGTTCTTAGTCTTGCTGATTGCATTCATCAATATGAAATAAGTTTATTGAAATGAAGTTTAATAAGAAAATAGACTGTTGAAGAGTTAGAATATAATTAAAGGATATGATCAAAGTACACATTAAAAATTGGAAAAATGTAACAGACATATGTTTTTCATAACATATTTAAGAATAAATTGCAAATATCTATGAACATTTGAGGTTTCCCCTAAATGATATGTTACAGAGAGGAATGGAGCAAAGATAGAAATCGGAGCTTAGCATTGTTAGGTTATGATACTTCTTATTATTTTCTCTACAAGAAAACATTTAAAGTGTTTTATATAAAAGATAAAATGAAAGAAGAATATATTTGTTTATTTATTTATTTAGATTTACCACCACTAGTGCACAAGCACAGAGATTCCTGGACTTTGTTAATACAAACACCCTGGAACAATTAGTCAGTCCCCAGAGGGAATAACATCTTGGATCTTGTCCTTACTAATATAAGAGCATTTTACACCATTCCTTGCTAGATCTGACCATAAATAAGTCTCTCTTGATATAAAACTGAGATACCTTCTGCACAAAGTAACTTTAGAACTTTCTTTCAGACAAATTACTCCTTTGTGATAAGATTAGCAAGCTTTAAATCTACGTCAAACTCAGGTAACTCCACTGAATATGTGGAAACATGTAGCACCACAACATGCCAACATGCAAACGGCTGCACAGATGCATCTGTACCCTGCAGCACAGTGCAAACCCCAGATACAAACCCACATGGTGGAATCATAATATCAACAAGCTTTATAATAAAAGGAAAAAATGATGTAAGGCAGAAGAGTAAGTCCCAGAATGTTAGATCCCTTGTTGCTGAAATAAACAGACAAGTTAGGAGCTTAATAAAATCTACCAAATCCAAGTTTAAGGCTGAAATATCTACCCAAACCAAAGACAATTACAAGGCCTTCTTTAATTATGCTTTTACTCTCAAAAGTATAATGCAGCAATGTGCTGAGCTGATTGTGAACAATGTTACCTACACTGAGGCTGAAGATATAGTGAACCAAATGACCTATAAATATAGCTCTAACTTTATCTTTCTCTCTGCCCTCTGTTTGTCCTTCAAGATATAAGCAAAACTGTCTTACCCTCAGTCATCATGCAAAACCAAGTCTGAAAAATGCTATCAAAAGCTAAACATAAATGCATCAATGGATCCTGACAATATCCACGGATGCTTTTCAAATAGCATGAAGCATGACTTAGCCACACCTCTAACAACACTGTTCATTCTCAGCCTCCATACAAACTTTGTAGCAAGTGAATGGAGAACAGCTACTGTCATTCCCCTACATTAGAGAGGACCCTCCACAGACCCAGTCAATTACAGACCCATAAGTTGGACCAACTTCATATGCAAAGCCATGGGAAGAACTATTATGGAACTAATCAATCATGCCATACAGCACCTCCAAACACTGGACCCATCTCAGTCTGAATTCATCAAGGGCAGGTTATGCTTACTGAAGCTGGTATATTTTTTTGAAAAGGTCACTAAAGCAATGAATGATAGCAAAACTGTACACACTGCATACCTCAACCTAGTCAAAGTTTTTGACACAATTCCTCACTCAGGCATAGTAAATAAACTGGTAATAAACTCCTCTGTCATCCACTGAATTGCTATTTGGCTCACTGAAAGGACATGTGAAATCAAAACAGGGGAAGTTGCCTCCACAAACAGACCAGTCACTATTGGAGTCGCCCAGGGTTTTGCACTGAGGCCTCTCTTGTTGGCATCTACTTTTCTGATATAAAAGTCAATACCAAAGGGCTTTGGTTGTCTAAGAATGCAGATGACTGAAAGCTTGGAGCAGTTATTGAATCCCCAAATGAATCAATAACTTGTGCCAAAATCATGAACTGAAACTAAATATATGCATTATTGTTTCCCTCGGGAAGTCATCTACCACAGGGGACTACCATACTGACAATACACAGCTAAGAGTTGACCAACTTGTTTGGGATTTGGGAACTTATGTGGTCAGTGACCTAACCTTTGAACAACATGTGTCTTTTGTTGTAAGAAAATATTTCCATATTGTACAGGTTATAAAAAAGAAAGGGAATTGCATCTAGATCTAGAGATGTGATTTTCCCCTTTACTCAGCCCCAATTAGGCCAATCATTGAACATAATGCCCCTTTGGCATGTATCTGTCCAGAGACATGCAACAACTGGAACATCCACAGAGATACAAGGCCCAAATAACATGTCTTACATGGACTGACTCAGAGTGCTGACACTGTACTCAGTATTCTACAGACTGCTAAAAGGTGGCCTGTGTCTGGCATACAAGGCATTGTATGACCGAGTACTGATGGATTTACTGCATATCGGCAAGTAAAATGGTGTCAGAAATACTTGTTCTAGAGATCTAAACCTCTTCTGCAACATTAACAGAATGGTTTGGAAGCAGTGGTATATCTAACAAAGGATACCGCTTTTCTGGAACAGACCCCCCCCCCCATTCACATAACACAAAGTTCATCTCTATCCCTATTCAAGGACAACTCAGATCTATGAATGAGAAACAGAAAATTTACCGTAGGACTGCCTCTTGTCCTACAAATGGACAGAGGCAAATCCTTAATGCTTTATCCCATGCTTGGGTCAAATTATCTATGGTATGATCCAAGATATTCTCATTGAGTTAATATATATTTTTCAGCCACAGGATTGGTAAGGCCAATATGTAACCAAATGGGATAGATTTATTTCAGCACAAAAAGTGAAATTGGCTAGGCTTAAAATGATCTGCAAGGGCAGCTACCCTGGTAGTCTGAAACTTTGACTCCATCTGTTGACCAGAGTAGTGCATTGTAATACATTAGGTGGAATTGCATATAACATACTACTGCAAATGGCAACATGCCAAAAAAGATAAATGCCCATCACAGCACAAACTGACTAACTAGGAACAAACAGCATAAAACATGCAAGTCTGCAGGTTCAGATTTCAGGAAAATGTAATAATTTGTCTGGGTATAAAATTTATATGCAGGTGGAAGAAGAACTGAAAAAAGAAGCAAGGCCAGAACAATCAGGCACAATAGCAGTACAATAATATTAGCAGCCAATAGATGGAGAGAAGGTGGGGGACAGATTAAAATTATATACAGCTATGTATACGGTGAATTGTAAGAACTATGTGTTTGTTCCATCTTGGGATGTTTAAGATATTGATTGTGGTAACGATGTATCCAGTATATAAGAGATCTATGTGACAGAAGTATGTCCAAAGTGTTTATATTTACCCACTTTGAGCATGTTAGCATTGAATTTTGCTTTGAATTCAGAGTAAGTATTTAAATTATGACAGTGGATGGGATGTATTTCCAAACTTTTGAGTACTGAAAAGTTATGGTTACTGCTATGGCATCTACTAAGTAAGATATGGAGTGACAGGGCATTTGCTGTCTGTGAGCAGAAATTACAGATGCTTTCTTTTATTAAAAGTTTTCCAACTAGGTATGGGAAAAACTTTAACTTTATTAATTTGAAAAGAAGGAGTCATAGAAGTAGATCAGATCCCTCGTGAACAGGCAGCAAATGTGCTTTATGTAGTATTAAGCAATGATGTTTGGTATAAGGAACAAAAGTGATGAAGCAATAGTCTATTTGAGGAAGTCATAGAGAGCTCAAGATTTTTTTGTTTTTTTTTTGAAGTTGAGACAATAATTTGGAAAGTATGTTCAAATTGAGTAGAATACCATTCCTAATGGTTTCCCTGGCAGCTAGAGAGACTTTGAAATTTGTATACCGAGAAGAGGAGTGTTTGAGTCCTAGATATAGTGAATTTGATATGATACTGGTAATACTTTGGTCTAGCCATATGCATAGATAACTGAAAAACTAAATAGTTTCTAAATGATTTTGAGTATAAATTTATCACTGTTGAAATACATTCTTGAAGTTAAGATTTTTTAGCAAAATATGATATACCTGATCTATAAATTATCATGTCATTTGCATGTAGAAAAAAGGGAATTATGGATAGTTAGTTGGGAGTTTATTAATGTATAATAATCAAAGAAGAAATAGAAGGATTGGTATTCCCTTGATCAAGGAAGGAAGGTAAGAAATTAATGCTTCCATGTTCGCGGTTACGTAAGACGTTTTGTATACATATATACATATATGCGTGTACGGAGTAACTCACTAGAATATGTGAAAGTTAGTTTGGAAACATGCAAGAAAAAATGAATAGGGTTTCTTGCCATTTCATGAATTGTTTCTTTAACATAACTTGCACGTTCACCGTATTAATATATATTTTTTAAAATGTTTACAAAATTACCAATTCTTACCTGAAAGTTCTTTCCAATGGTCATTATATAGCATTTACCTGGGGGCAAAGCAAAATAAAATTATTGCTATTAAATTCTGAGTAATTCATATTAGAAAAAATCCCCAAAACTGCTTAATATTAGAATAAATCTTAGTATCTTATTTTGATTTTTATAATTTCTGTCATTTGCATCTGTCCATAAACACATAGCAAATTTGCAGCATCAGAAAACATGTAAAACAATAGCCTCAGTCTATTCACAAGTCTTGTCTTTACCTTCATATATAGACTAATAGGATGATAGGTTTCATATAGGTTGCATGAGCCTTATAGAAATTATAACATAATAATAAGAAGATAAGCTATCACCTATAATAATGATGGAAGCAAAAAGGATGGCAGCAGTAATCATCAAAAACAAGTTGCATGTTTTGTATATCCATGGAGCAGACAAAGAAAAATATCTCAAAGTAAGTAGTTTGCAGAGCTTGTGCAAGAAGGCACATACCTATAATTACTTAATCGCTTGTACTGAAGAGGGGGTATTCAGATAAACTACAACAAAACTATTAATTGCAAAACATTACAATGGTACAATTAAAAGCAATTATATTAGGGCATGATGATGAATGGTAAACTGCAAAATTCTCATGTGTATCCATGGATGTATATGTGTGTGGATGGCTGGCATGCGCCACTGGAGAAAGACTCAACTGTCAGCAATGCAGCAGCCATGATTGTTCTAGACCAGGCCACACACAGTCTTCATTCAGTGCAACTTGCATGTCCAAACACAACTGCAATCTATGTTTAACATACCTACCTGTATAGTTTATATGAGATGTAGGATTCAGAAAAGGGGATTGTAGGAATTCAGCTCTACATTGTAAATTTCATTATTAGTTTTATCATTCTCTGACAAATAATGTAATAATAATAATAATAATAATAATAATAATGTAATGTTTTATTATTGTTCAGCTGTCATTTGCTAACTACTTTTGTGGTGACATCTGTTGTTTGATACATAACGCTGCCCGTATCACGTACTAATGATATGTTTTAATAAGGGGGCACTGCTGTATGGATTATGCCATTCTTCAAGACACAAATGAATCTCATGTTGTCATCTGTTGACATGCTTCTGTTTTTTTTAGGTTCATAGATATTTGATGGTGTATTTCTGCTAAATGGGCTATGATATCTACATGCAATCTATGTGTGTATATTAATCTTTGTGTAATATGTATTTAGGAGCTTTTCTCCCCAGGACTCCATTGAAAAACGGGTTCATTAGGCCCAATGGACTATCCTGGTTAAACAACTGCAAATAAATAAATTAAATAAAATATATTAGGTAACTGCATTTCTCTATGTACTTTCTTATGTTTCTGTTCATCATGTGTTCTGTAAAATTTAGTTTTTCTGCATGAAACCAGCAGAATCCTATTCTGCATAGCTGATGCTTGCTGGCCAAGTGTGTATCAGCATGCATTCATGTATAAGCCCTTCACAACATTCTGTGCACTTGCTTTGCCCTATACCTATTCATTTGAAATGTTTTTTGCTGCATAGCATGGTGTTTCTGAGACTCATTGTGGAATTCAGCTTGATTGTAGGTAGGTATCTATAAAGCTGTGTCTCCCTGCTGAATTGTAAAGGACGTCTCAATTGCTCACAGATATGAATCACTAACATTCAGGACTTGTGCTGTAGAACAGCTCATTTCTCTTACTCCTGTCATTTATCTCACTAGCACTGATCCATTATTCTGATTTCAGGGCTATCTAACAGAAAGATATATTTCAGTCTAAGCTAAGACCCTTTCAAATGTTGGCCTTATAGCCAGTGTTATACCAAAGGGCCTGTTAGTTGGCATTTCTCCATGCATGTTTCTTAACCACAAAAATTAGCTAGATTATCTGCTACCTTATTGCTAATGGTTTCATGTTACTTAGATTTATCTGTTTAGCCATGAAGACACAGATCCTTCCCCAGAATGGTTTCAATGAAATGTGGATTTGTGTTAAAAAAACTACAGTGAACATTCAATGTAATAAATGCATGTTATATTCATCAGTGCCCACACAGTAATTTGAAAAGCTAATGTTATTATGAGCAAGGATCCTAAATGCTTTATTATCTGAAGGATGTTGCAGTTTTATTACTGCCAAGTTGTGGTTAGATTATAAACAGAACTACCTCTATGGTCGCTGAACAAATTAATGAGGCATGCAAAGCCAACCATCTACCAGCACCTAAAAGCGAATCTAGTTATCACAAACACCTTCATCATCACAAGAAAAGAATATCATTTGTTATTGTATTACCCAGGACTGGAAATCATCAAAGTAAACCCACAAATCTTATTGAACAAAATCAGTAGATTTATCTTGATTTCATTTTCTTGAGAGCATCTCTGCCTGACTAAAGAATGCAGGTTGCATACCTAACAGAACAAACATCCATTTACTTAAACTAAGTCACGCACAGATAACTCTTGAATGAAAACTGGCCTTCACTAAAAAAATAATTTCCTACTCTATGCACCTTCCATGTTTTATGTAAGATTGTGCCATGTGTTTGAACAGGCCACAGTCTGCCTTGGTTCATGGTGAGATTTCACACTCCAGACCTACCATAAACCTATAAGGCAGTCTAAAGCACTGAATTCAATACCATGAATTACAGAAAGCCTGGTTTCCTGAACATTAACATGTAGTGTTCATCTGCAGATTTTATTTGGGTATTCAGAATTATATTTTAGGCCATTATCTATTTTTTATTATGTTACAACAATAAATGCTATCATAAGCATAGTATTCTAATATTCTATAATGTATCTTGAATTAGTTATGTATGTTTTCTCATTATTAATACATGTGCATTTGTCTTGGATTCTGGTTGAAAATAGTCCTTGGACCAGACAACCTACCTGCTTTCAGAATGACAATAAGTAAATAAAATAGTGAAATCATTCAAACTATTCCCTAAAGTGGGACTGGTACTATGCTGTTGAAATCAGCAAGCATAGTCCCCCAGTAAAGAGAGTGTTGTATTGCTCAAATACAACCTGGATGTCAGATGCCTATTGTAGGTAAGAAAGATGACTTAGGTTTTAAGTTACTGGGTGGATTTATGGAGAAACAGGAATATAGGATATATAATTCATATTTATGTCTTAATGTTTGCTAATATGATGACATTGAGTACTGATTACTGTTGAAGTGCCTCTGATTTCCTGAAGTGAAGAAAACTAAACAACTTTAAGAACAATGTTACTATGTGTTTGTTACCCTCACTAGCACCCATGCAAATATGATAATGTTTCACTTTTATCTGGATATACTTTGGCAGACAATGTGATTCCTTTCTCCATTAAGCAGCAAGGAAATAGCATTCACTCCTCCATCTGTCAAGATGTCTAAGAGGAAGAAAGAAGGAAATACTGAAGGCTAAAAAACAATTGTGATACTGGCAAGAAGAGGCCATAATGACAGACAGTAGCTAGAAAACTACTCACTGACACATACAAAGAAAATTGAGAGTAATATATATCAGTTTGATTTTGTCAATTTTCATTCATACCTCAACAATTGGATTCAGATCTGACTCTTGGATCTGACTCAACTTTAATTTTCAGCTGGTGGCTACTAACAAATTCTTGAGCTCCTCCCTTACCCATAATGCTCTATCTCCTAATATACCTCAGATCTTGTTTGCTGGCTTATAGAATAAAAGGAAATATTAGCATCATGTTAAACAGAAAACCATATCTGGAGCTCAACATAAGGAACTGTGGTTCCCATACAAGGTCTTACTCTTTCAGAAGTCATTGGTTCAAAGGCTTGGTCGGAGGGGAGTTGAGGTAGAATGAAAATGGACAACACAGATGAAACGTTATGGTCAGTACATAAAGTTTTTATCTGAAGATGTCAATTTTCATCCATTCATCAACAATTGGGACAGAGTTCGCAGCTACCTGGAATCTCAGGAGGACTCTAAGGAAGGATATTCCTGAGCACAGTTGAGCTGTTCTACTCCTTGAGACTAGATCCAATTTGTAATGAATAATAATGGTATGAAGATTAGCCCAAGTAGCAGCCACGCATATATCATTCATAGAAGCCATGGATAAAAAAGACTGAAGATGTTGCCATAGACCTGGTTGAATGGGGTCTTAAAGATTTTGGTAAGAAAAGGCCCAATTTGTTATAGACAAAGGATATTCAATTGGTTAACCATCTGGCTAAGGTTACCTTTGTGACTGGCTTGCCTAATTTGTAATCTGCAAAGGAGATGAACAATTGATCTGTTTTTCTAAAATAAAATTTCCTATGTAAGTAAAAATGCAATTGTCTGTGAACGTCTAGTAAGTGTAACATATATTCACCTTTGTTTGTAAAATTTGGAAAAAAATGGCAAATTAATAGATTGATTGATGTTTGATGTTTGATTCTGACAAAACGTTAGGAAGGAAGGAAGGATTGGTTTGTAAAGCTACACTATCCTTATGAAATACTAAGTAAGGAGGTTTAGAAGACAGCACTTGAAGTTCTGACAGTCTTCTAGCAGAAGTGATGGTTACCAAAAATATAGTTTTTCAGGTCAAAAATGTTAACTCGCATTTAGCTGCTGGGTTCAAAAGGTGAATGCACTAAGATTTGTAATGCCAAATTTAAGTCACAAGGGGGAGTTGGATCCTTATAAGGGGGGTCTCAAAAGAAGGGTACCTCCCAAAAAGGCTTTACAAAGTTTAGATGAAGCCAGGGAGGAGTTTTCAATACCTAACTGAACATTAGAAATGGCAGCTAGTTGTACCCTAATAGTTGAGGATCTGGCTTATTCATTGAAAATTGTTTCTAAAAATTCATGGACACTATGTACTGGTGCTGTAAGAGTGTCAACATGTTTCTGCTGCACCCAAAAAACAAATCTCTTCCATTTACTTCTGTAAAGTTTCCTTGTGGAAAGAAAAAAGTATACGTCAAACAGGAGAAGAGAGAGTATGTTGCCCAGCTATCAATGGAAGTAGAGAAACCATGCGGTCAGATTTAGGTTTGAGATATGCCAGTGAATCATGCCTATTGGGTGAGACAGAAGGCCTGGAATTGGACCCAGACTTCAAGGAGGGTAGATTAGATGAGGCAAAATTTGACAAGGCCAGTAAAAGGAAATGAGGATGACTTTGCTCTTCAAGTAGGATGTTTTCTGCAGACATTTCAGGATTAAAGGAATTGGGAGATAAGCATAGAGGAGACCAGGGGCCAATCGTGTAGGAGAGAGTCAGTCAGTGACTCCCACAGTTGAGGAATTAAGGCAAAGAACCTGCTGCACTTGTTGTTTAGGAAAGATGCAAATAGATCACAGCATTGCTGGCCCCATTGATGAAAAATAATTTCCACTGCTTTCTTGTTGAGAGACCACTTGTGAGTTAGTAGAATGGATCTGCTCAACCTGTCCGCTCTCACATTGGATTTCCCTGGAATGTGTGTTGCTATCAGAAATCAGTTGGATGAGATTTTCCATTGCCAAACTCTGAGAGCATCTCAACACAGGGGGTAAGATCTGGTTCCTCCTTGTTTGTCGATGTATCAAATCACGGACATATTTTCTGTTTGAATTGCTATTGTAAACCAAAAACAGAGGTGGAAGCAAGCAAAAATACCAGGAATACAATCAAAGGTTCAGCAGTGAGATCCAAATGAGGGTCTGAGTCTGAGATAGGGATGTACAGTTTATTAAACCATGCCATCCATACTATTACTTGTCATAGCGTTAATGTGTTGATGTGTTTTGGTGTCTTCTACCTATGTGTTACAAATTTTAATGTTGGTTGACGTGGTTTAATAAACTGTACATCCCTATCTCGGAATCGGATCCTCATTTGGATCTCACTGGCGAACCTTTGATTGTGAATTGCTATTGTCCTGAAAGGGATAGAATCTTGGAAAGCCTGCAACACTAAGAGCAGTGCTGTTATTTCCAGGACATTAATATGCAAGTTGGCCTTTTCAGGGGACCATTTGCCTTGGACTGATTTTCCCAGGAAGTGCCTTCCCCCACCCAATCTGGGATGTGTCCGTAGTCACTATTATTTATTTATTTTATTTATTTTCAGTTTGATTACCGGGGAAGTCCACTGGGCCGAAATGACCCATTTTCAGTGGAGGCCCGGGGAGAAAAGCTCCAAGTTGCATAAAACAATTGCAATACAATTGGTACATAGGTATAACAGATACATTATATAAAAAGTTACAATTAACATATTTGGAGCCATGGTATTTACAGAGTTCAGGATTTTACAGTTTCATTTAAGGAGCAGTGTAATATGTGGAGTTAGACAACCATTTAAGTATGAACATGCATAGAAGGAGAGAAGACAGAATAATGACATAGCTAATACACTCTGGTTACGCATAATTAAACAAAGATGCTATTTAAAATATTTACAAGGTTGAGATGTGTCAGAGTGGCTGTTAGTGTTATTGAGAGCATAGAGAGCCCAGGAGAAAGAGAGAGTACACACTGGGAGCAGCAGGATTTACTTGGATTAGGTAGGGTGATGGCAGGTACATTTTCATTTGGAGGACAGGTATTTGAAAAGCAGGCTTTTGAATTTTTCAGAGTTTGGCACGGATCTTAGAGTAGATGGAAGGGAATTCCATTTTTTGCCAAGCGAGTATGTGAGAATATGTTGGCCTGCAGGATGTTTAGGTTTATTGATAGCTATTAGATTCTGATGTTCAGATTTTAGTATTCTTTTGGGTATGTAGGGGGAAAGGAGATTAGTTAGTGCCGGACATTGAGTTGGGTGAAATATGAGTTTATGAATAGTAGTGAGTTAGAGGTAATCTAGGTAGTTAGGGAGTTCTAGTCAATTCAGGAATTGTAAGGTAAGACAGTGATGGGTATAGTTTTTGGAGTTTATGGTGAATTTAGAGATTTTGTTATAGCAGGTTTCTATTTTGGAGGTGATAAAGAAGGACAGATTGTTTAGGAGAGGGGCTCCATATAATAAGGAAGGGAGAAGATGAGTTATGGCCAGTGTATGCCTTGTAGATTTGGAGAGAAAGCGATTGTTCCTATACAGCATGCCTAGCTTTTGGTGGGTTTTCTTGATATTTTGTTGAATATGTATATCAAATTTGAGGTGGTCATCAATGGTAATACCAAGTAGTTTAGCGGAGGGAACTACTTCTATAGGTGAATTGGTGTTGCTGTAGACTTTGAAGTTGTTTTTGTCAAAGGAGAAGGACTTTGTAGAATGGAAAAGTAGAATATTTGATTTATTTGCATTTAGAGAGAAGTGGTTTTGACACATCCAGTTTTGGTTGTTGAAAATGCTATTTGGGTTTTGTTTAGAAGTTCAGAGAGGTTTGAGGCAGAGCAGACTAACGTAGAATCATCCGCATATTGAATGATTTTGGTATCAGGAATGGCAGAGTGAAAGTTATTGGTGAAGATATTAAAAACCATGGGGCCAAGAATTCCCTGTAGTACTCCAGTTGGGGTGGATAGGAAGGAAGAGATGGAGTTCTTCCATTTGACTGCCTGTGATCTTTTGAACAGATAAATGGAGAGCCAGGATATAGTGTTGGGTGAGAGATGTAGGTTGGAGAGTTGACAGAGAAGGTGTTTGTGGGACATAGTATCAAAAGCTTTAGACAGATCAAGTAAAATGGTGGATACTAAATGTCCAAAATCTCAGGCCTGGTTGACAGTTTCAAGGAAAGAGAGTAGAGAGGTTATTGTGCTATGGCCTGGGTGGAAGCCATGTTGGGTGGGAGTGAGAAGGTTGTTTAGGGTCAGAAAAGGTATGAGTTGGAGGTGGATGCATTTTTCTAGGATTTAGGGTATTGTGGTAGGAGGTGGATAGTAGAAGGAGGGTGTTGGCAGAGGAAGGGGTAGGACCAGGGTTAGGATGAATATCCCCAGCTTGGAATAAGCTATTGAAGGTATTATCCTTTAGCCATTTAGGTTTACTAGGTATGAGATATGATGGTTTTAAGGTTAGAGTGGGTGGCCATGTCTTAACTTTAAAGGAGATTACTTTAGGGTGGAATAAGTGAAGAGTATTGGACTGGATGAGAGATGAGGAGATGGAGGGGAAATGGGGGTGGGATTGAGTGTGAAGGTGTGTATGTATGCTAGTAGTTTTGGAGGCTAATTTTGGGCAAGTATTAGAGTTGTATGAGCTAGCAAAATATAGAGGAATTAGGATAAGGGAGAGGAGGCAGGGGACTAGGAGGATATAATGACCTGATAAGAGCATATTAGGGCAAAAGGGAAGAAAAGAATGAAGTGGGAGTAATGGAAAGAGAAGGCTGGGTAGAAAGGGAGGTTTGAGTGCAGAAGGTTTTTATAGGAACTTAATATGGGAATAAAATAGAGATGCAGTAGAAGAGGAGGAGTTTGTAATTATATGGGTTGTATGCAGATGAAGGGGTGCAGAAGAGAAGTAGATGGGAGGGATTTGGTGGGGGGAACAGCTATTGGGTGAATAAGTTAGGGAGGGGTCAAGAAGGAATAAAGCTAGGAGTGCTGGGGATGGTTGGGAATTGCGGGTAGGGTAGGGGAGCGGAGTGAGCCCGAAGGGCGAACGGAGCGGGATAGAGCTGAAGAGGTAAGTACAGCAGAAAAAGTAGCAGTGAAGGACAGTTAAATGGCTGTAGAAAGAGGGTTTGTTCAAAAGTTTTGGGAGAGGTAGTACAGGCTGACCTTTACTGAGGGAGACTTAGTATGGAGGGAAAGGTTATATGCAGTCAAAGAATGATAAATTCAGCAGACTCTATTATAGAAAATTAACATATCAGGGTGAAAGTGTGCAGGTGGGGTTTACTTGGGTAGATGCTGCTACTCACTGGTGGAGGGAGGAAGCAAGCAGCAAGGAGAGTCTAAACCTGACTTAGGTTTAAATATAGTCTTAGTACTGTAAACAGGAGAAGGAGGTGTCATATGGTCTATGGTGGGCTGCTAGAACGCACGCATGGGAGGCCAGACTAGCACAAAAGGTATTACAACAAGGCACTGTGTAATTTAGTAGTGAGCAATATACATTTAATGCAAACTTGTTAGGGGACATTTCAGCAGTAGCATTCTGATACCAGGCATAGTTAGGATGTCTTCAGGAGGTGGCTGGAGTTATTCCTTTTGCTTTGAGGCAGGAAGGGAGCACCCGGGATGGATTACGGGAAGCAAGTCTAGCAGCCATGAACCAAGGGACAGGAAAGCTGTGGACGCATAGTACAGGATTTTAAAAAAGTATGGCCTTGGATTGAGGAAAAATTAAGGGACAGCCTTGTACAACCTGATCTGAGTGGATCCACCACCAAATGTGTCTTTTGCACACTTGAGTAATTCTTTCTGAGTGGACATATGTTGATGAAGAATGGGCAACTGATTCGTTAACATCCATTGAAGAATCCTCATATGAAATTTTGCTAGTGGAACTAGAAATATCACCCACAGACATTGATCCCAAGGCTTCTAGAATCAATCGAACTGAAATGGAGGAATTTTGGATTATCTTCTGACCTTTCTGACCTGGAACTGGATAGTCTATACTCTGAGAAAAGGAAGAGAGGATGACAAGGCTAGTGTGTTGAAAATTATTCCTATAAACTCCAATGTCTGACATAGTTTTAAATGAGATTTTTTGCAATGTATGGTAATCACCAGGGGGGAGCAGGTCTGGAGTAACTGTTCTCAAGATCTTTTCATTAGATGCCTGGTTCGAGCAGTTATAAGACAGTCATCCAAGTACAGAAACACTCAGAATCCCTGCAGTCTCAAGTGAGCTGCTAACAATGCCATGCATTTGTTGAACACCCTGGAGGCTGTGGTGAGGCTAAAGGGTAGTGCTCTGAACTGTTAATGACTGTCTCACAGCCAGAAGTGTAAGTTCCTTCAGGATTATCTGTTCATTTGTAGGTGATAGTACACATCCTGAAGGTTTATAAAGCACATCCAGTCATCCTTGCACAAAAAGGGCAGGATGGACTGAACCGTGACCAGCAGGAACTTGGTGTGCTGAACCAATCTGTTCAGGCTGCTGAGATCCTGAATTGGTCTCCAGTCTCCTGCTTTCTTTGGCACTGAAAAGAATCTTAAACAAGTTTCAGATTCTATCTGGTCTGGTGGGACCTCTGGGATGACTCATTTTTCCTAGCAGCTTTTCTATTTCTAGTGTTGCTGCTTTCGTCTGAGTGGGGGAACGTCAGGAATTTTGCATACAGGTGGAGGTGGTAGGGGAAAGGGAATTATATAACCTGTGGAAATAATCCTCTGCACCTATGTATCTGTCTAGCCAGGCTGCATGGTGCAGGGATAAATGAACCCGATTGCCTCCAGAGGTGGACAATTGGGTCTCCTTTCAGAAGCACTGGTAGGGTCTGTTGGAGGAGGAATCTCTGGACCCCTGGTTCTGTGAGCATCCTCTGCCACATGGGCAGCATCTTCCATTTGAGTTCCTCCCTCTGGAGGAAATATCTCCACGTGGATCTTGGAAAGGATCCTGGGAGCCACATTTTCCAACCTCCTCATTGATTCCTGGAAAGGGTTCTTTGAGGAGTCAAAAAATGTACTTCATTGCAGAGAGGGTCTTTCCATCTTGCTTGCATCTGGACAATGTGTCTTTTACCTTGGGGCCAAGCAAAGAGCTTCCATCAAAAGATGCATTGATGAAGGAAGACTTGAAGGGCTCCACGAAAGTCACACAAATGCATCCAGGCATGCTTTCTAATGGAAATGCCTGAACCTACCACCCTTGATGCACCTTCAGCCGCATATTAAATGAGCCTCATGCCAGATGAATTAGTAATTGACTGTAGGGCAGCCAACTGTGAGGCCAAAAAAACCTGATTCTCAGAATTACTGGACCCAGCAAGGGATTTAGAGAGTCTCTTAATCAAATCCTGCTGCAATCTAGTGAAGTGTGACAAAGAATTCAATGATCTGAGTGCAAAGGTTGCTGAAGCATAAACACGAATCCCAAATCTGTCCAAGGCCTTTGATGCATCAATAGAGCCAATGCTGGGAACAGCTTATCCTGACACTTAAATGCAGCAGATTTTCCCAAAATGGCTCAACATGCCATCTATTAAGTCCTTGTGTAATGCCTATTTCCTAGACCCAGTAGTCAGGGACTTAGGGACACACATAGATAATAATCCAGCCTTTGATCATCATGTGTCTACAGTGGTGAGGAAATCATTCTATGTTGCACAACTTATAAATAAAGGTATGGCATCTAAGTCCAAGGAAGTCATTGTTCCACTGATTTTTGGAATTCATCAGATCTGTCATTGAGTACAATGCCCTCTTTGGTATGTACCTAACCAGGCATATCCAACAACTGGAGCGTCCACAGAAGTTCCTCACTAAAAGAATACAGGACGTAAGTAATATGTCCTATGCAGACTGCCTCAAGGCCTATCCCTGTATTCTGTCTCCTACAGGCTTTTGAACGGAGATTTATGCCTGGCATACCAGGCATTGCCAGACCCCACTCTGATGGACCTCCTGCATATCCACAAAACAAACAGTGCCAGAATTACCAGTTCTAAAGACTTAAACTTTGCCTGTGGTATAAGTAGAACCTGCTGGAGAGATAGGTATGTATCCCAGAGACTACCCCGTCTATAGAACAGGCTCCCCATCCATGTGAAGCAGAGTTCCTCCCTAACCCAATTCACATGCAACTTGGACAATTGGATGGGAAACCGGAAATTCATCCCTGGTTGGCACCTGTGTCTCTAATGCAAACAGGTAACCTGTAAATGGTTCATCTCCTAGGCCCATGCTTACACTTATCAAGGGTATCAGAACTTGTCAGAGATTTGGGATGCATAGCTCGGCTTAAAAAGGCCCTTGTGGTCGTTAACCTAATAAACACCTATGAACCTATGAACCTTTATACCTTAGATTCTTACCTCCATTGTCTGCCATCTTAGTACTACATATACTGTCACCTGCTTATGCATTACATAAGCCCACTACCACCATCCTCATGTTGCCTCTTATATATCTGCATCCTCCTTTCAGCCTCTACTCAAGACAGGATTAAACAGGACACAAAGTTAACATAACATAATGTGCACATATATTCTCTCTCTATCATTTTCTTGACCCCTAACATTATTCTATTCTTCGCCTTGCCTGTATGTGCCTTTTTGCAACCAATAATTAATCTCTATTAGCTTTATTTTTACTCACTCTGACAACAGAAACTGGATTTATTACATTGTACTATTTTGATTTTGTTTTCAATAGTGAGATTAAAATCATCCTTGCTAACATTTTTTCCCCTTTTACATTTCAAAATGATTAGTAGTTTATATCCACCTTGCAGGCCTCTCATAGTCATATCAGAATGCCTCTCATATTGATCTCTGCAGGCCACCCATGTCATTTTGCCATCAATAGGATTCAGTCTGTTCTCAGCTTACCATTCTTTGTTCACAACCCTTCATGATCAATTGGTAGTTTACTGTAAGTTGTTTCTATTCTCATACCATATGCAAGCTAACCATTTGCCTTGCCAGCCCACTTACTACCTGGTTCAATGTTTTGTCATATTGATGACGCCTGAGCCAATTATTTCTTCACTTCTTTTTGCCACCACTCAACAGGTCACTTGTCATGATGTCATGACTGATACCTCTCTTTTCGCAAATTCCTTTTCACCTGTTTGTCAAAATCAGATCAAAGACAGTATATATGTTTACAGTCAAATTTTATCTGCATCTATTGACTCTGAGATGCATTTTTCTTAGTGACATTACTGCGCCTCCTTGTCTGCCATGTAAAATTACAGATCCCCCATGCTTCCTTATGAATGCATATTCACTATGTTACATTTCATGACCTTTGCCCTTTCTAGTTCTTTCCAGATGTCCTGTCCCTTTCTGTTTTTCACAAGCAGCAGAGCACAAATGATATGCACTTTTGGGTATTTATTATGTAAACAGAGCAAGCTGACAAGAAGCAGGAAAAAAGCTGCTCTGCAATTAACGTATACATACTGTTTTCCCCAGCTGGTTCATTAGGACATTCAGCATCTATTTCAGCTTCCTCCTCTAGAGTAGCAGGAAAGCACCAGTTGTACCTTGAGCACTCATTTCAAATCTACCTACATGATTTTCATGTGTGTTTGATCAAGCCCTAATGGCAATCCTCCTGGTCTTGTCTTAGAAAGTTCAGCTCTTCATTAAATCTAAGAATAATCCCTAATGTGGATGTGTAGCTGACCCACAGGACCATAAAACTGAAAGTAAGAGCCAAGCATGATTTGCATTATTGGTTCTGATTTTTGTTAATGCAGGTTTCATTTCTCACACGTTTTTATTAGGAAGCTTAACATATGCAAACATCTCTTTTCCATTAATACTTAGTTCTTACTTATTTCCTTTTTGTTACCTTTTGTTTACTGTTTCTTTTAGATTTTTATGTCTTGACACAATTTTGTACCTGTCTGAAGTACACTTACCATTGTTTTTGATGTGTCTTGCAGGAGACCTTTGGACCCAAAGGTATATCACTTTTCATGAGCTGAGTAAATCTGCACTAATATCATCGTACAGAAAATGTTACCCCTTAAGTGAAGACCTTGTCTAGTCACCATCTGGTGAGGTTTCTGCTATCACAATCATTACAAATCAGGCTTTCTAGGCTGCGTCTCTCAAATGCTTCTGTTTTCTGTCAGTCTTTGTCCTAACTAGCATTAGAATAGACTCCTCATGTTGTTTAAATGAAATATACTTTCCCTTCTCTAGATACTCCATCATGCTTCTTGCAACCTAGAGAACTAGGGGTTACTCTGCAAGTGCATATGCTCCTAACCCAGTGATTTTACCAGCAAGTTGCCCTCCCTTCCCAGGACCTTAGTAACCTTGAAGGACCCTTGAAGCATCAAAAGAGTCAGTGCTGAAAACAGTTTATATTCTGCCACTATCCAGTAGATTTTTTTCTAAAAAAGTCTCAACATGCCATCTATTAAGCTCTTGTGTAATGCCTGCTTTCTGTTTGCCTCAGATTCATTCCTTCATTGTCTGCCAACTTAGTAATACATTTACTGTTAACCACTCATGCATTACATAAGTCCACTGCCACCATCTTCATGCTGCCCCTTACATCTGCCAACTACCTTTTTCTGATAACTGATCCTGCCCAGTGTTGCTCCAGCATGCACCATATAACTGCTTCAGTCAGTGGAATTTCCCTACCAATCCCAGCATGCACCATATAACTGCTTCAGTAGTTGGATTTTCCCAGTCAGCAGTCAACAATGTGCTGGAGTCATCGGACTGCTGCCAGCTACAGCCTGTGTGTGTTGGGGTATATGACTGGTAAATGAACTGCTCAATTTCACATTTATAAGCTTCCATACCAGGGAAGGGAACAATTTGAAACCAGAGGAACTTCCTGAATGTTTTTTTGCTCAATTTATCAGTCTGTGAAACTAGAGGAGCTTCCTCGGTGCTCTGTCATTCACTTTTTAGTCTATGAATCCAGAGGAGCTTCTTGAGTGTTTTTCTGGTTAGTCTGTTACTACTTTTTAAAGGAAACCTGTGACACCTCAACAACTTGTACCACCTGCTTTGTGCCCTTTGTCAGGTAGATTGAAGCTAGCTCTTTAAATTGTCCTTTCCTCCTGTTGTCACCGGATGTCTCTAGCTGTGGTCCAGTCTTTCTTTCTTCGAAGTGAAGGATATGGGTATTAGGGGTGGCCCACATGTGCCCACTACAGTTACTATCTGAGAGGAAAAAAATCAGTGTGTATCTTTGTGAATATGCCTCCTGTTGTATATTAACTAAAGACAAAGGGGTGATGTAGCTTGAAAACTCAAGTAGATATGCTATAAAAATCTGCTGCTTAAACAAAACATATAATTTCACTTCTCTTTTCCAGTGCATCCTGCTAAATCACTGAGCTCATATGAAGTGGTCAGATGTATGTTGTCTGAATTTGTTGGTATCCTGTGTAAAGATTAATTTTCTGTAATGGTAAATTAAAACTAATTCCTTCCCTCTCCCCACAGACACTTAGTTATTTTGCTATAATTGCCAGTTCTAGGCAGCTCCTTAAACATTATAATGCTCTGTGCATTAATACTATGTTTGATATCAATTCCTCCCAACAGCAGGTAAGTGTGGATAGTTAAGTTACATTCACTTATGAAGTGCTTAGTAAATGAACTCAGATGCTGTGCTTTATCTTTGGGGATCTAACAAATGGTTGAGTACCCTAACACCTAGGGCAGCCTCAGATTATTAGCTTACCTGGGCTGTATTAATTAGAAAATGACAGCAACTCAAACTCATATGGCATTTGCCTTGCAATTGTGAGTCTAATTATAGGCACAGAGCATGTATTATTTCCATAGCAAGAAAAAAATCTCAGTGTGCATTGAGGTTTACAGCCTGCTTTCTTACTAATGACTTTTTTATGACTCCCTTTATACTACTATTCTCCTACACTCTCTGTGGGGTAGAAAGGTAATGTATGAATCTGAACATGCCTGGTTGCAGAGAAAATTGCTGTACTTCCTGACTAATGTGCCCTTTGGTTGGAATATTATTCTTCTGGATGTTGATATTGTTTCTTTCTTGGCTGATCATATACTATGCAGTTATGCATCTCTGTTATACTTATGAGTATCCTAGGCTATACTTAGCTAACTACTTTTATTTTAGCTAGTGACTTTAATTTTTCTATATTGCAGTGTAATTCTTATTTCCAAGAAGTATAGGGACTTCAAAAATTTGCCTATAAATTCAGTCATGACCTCTGAAATAAATGAAAGAATAACTGCAAGGTAGTGTATTAACATACTTAAATCTCCAGGCCAAGACCGTCACTTGGCCACATTATACACAAAAAGTAAATGAGCTTTTATAGTTATCTATATTATACTGTAGTTCTGTGTCTAAGATTGTGCCTTACTAATGCATCACCTCATTATAACATGGCAACTCAAGTGCTAAGCACTGGTAATGGTAAAGACATCTAAATAGGAACAATTTGTAGGAAAACGTCTAGCATCTGACTGCTATAACAGCAAAGCTCTTATTGTTATGGTAGAGCAATCTGTAAGGGTACCCTGATATTCTTGGCACCCAGTTGTAATATCACAGCTTATGCCAGCCTCACTGTTCATTACCTGAAGCAGGCAGAAGTAGTAACAGTTTTAGCAGTCAGAGGGCTTCCTTAGACACAAAGTGAAAGCATATGTTGGTCTTTTATGCAATTTTAATGACTGTATCCTTTAAATAGCTAATTATGCTTTCCTCTGTTGAAATATGTAAAATATCTTCTTTATGCTTACTTTCAAGTAAATACACTCTCATTATTATGCGGTTCCTGTGTCACATTATCTGTATTTACCGTTCCATGCATATTAAGCTTATAAAAAGAGTAAGAACACTGATCGCTAGCTCACAGCAAATGACTGCATTTTTTCCCCCAAAAATCTGTTAATAAACATGCCCAACAAATTGTCAAAAGATAGGTTAAGTAATAAGTGCATCCAGTCAACAGACAAAAACTGTGGTATTTACACAATTTGAAAGGAAAATGGTGCTTTTCAGCAAGATGAACTATCAGTTTATACTCATTTTACTATTCACTTAATTAAATTCTTCCTTAATACTTACTGAATTAACAGAAATGTCCTCAAATAATTTCTTAATGCCACCCTAAAATAAAGCAAGGCATACAATTTTCTGCTCAAATTTAAGAATTAAGTTCTGGTTCGAAAAATACACGGGGGCTCAATTGTTCAGGTTCTTTATCACTAATATGTCTCAGAAAATCAACTTTAACCTAACTTTAGGGACCAATGCAAACATTGTCAATGCTTTTGTCACTGTAGCACTGCCTTATTCTAATTTTTGTTATAAAAATATTATATAATAATGATGAAATATTTATGACAAAATATTTATCATTTAAAACTCAACTAAAGTCCTACCTACTCACTTGCCAGGTGGGTACATGTGATATTCCTGGATAATTTCAAAACCCTTACTGTCACCACCCTTTTATGTAACTGGTCATAATACAGCTACTTCTTCACAATATCTGACTACCTGGCTATCGTATACCCCTCTCCACTGTTATCTATATCTCCCTTTTACCTGGACCTCCTCAACGTTTCTTCAGAATTTGTAACCATCTTCATCCTACAATTAGTTCTCTGTCTCTTACTCAATATCTGTTTTCAGCTGATTGATTCCATTTTAAAGTAACTAGACTCTTATAAGCTTGATATTAGAACATATTTTACTGTGTTCTTCATTTAACTGTCATGTTTTCATTAACTGTCATATCATTACACTTCTGTTTATGTTCATTTACTATTCTATGTATGTACATTTACTATTCTGTGTATGTACATTTATTATTCTATGTATGTACATTTATTATTTTTGATTAACTATCAATATTCTCAAATATCCTGAAAAAAACCCTCATTATCCAACCTACTTACTATCTATAATGCAAACTGGTACCTAAGATCCAGTGAAAAATCTCTCCTCTCCATCACCAAGGCTAACAATAATGCAGGAAAAGCGCTCTACTCCCACACCGTTGCCAGAAATTGGAACTCTCTTCGCCTATCCATGTCCACTGCCCCCTCCACATCCATATTCAAAAACTCCCTCAAATCGCACCTTCTTAGTACCTGGTTATGCCCTTGTATCACGTAACCCTACCCATACTACTATTAACTCCCCAAATTCCTCTCTGATCACATGCTGGAGCTCTGATCCCCTGTAGGCTTGGTCATCTGAAAGAGTACTTTTAACTGTAAAATCTTACTTGATATATTTTATTTTCTTACCAATGTATGACTGACATTGTCTTTTTACCCATGTTCTATATCTTTTTACCTGGAGTGTTTTTATTAATTCTTGTTATATTACTATGCTCAGCATACATTATGTAACCTGTTTTGTGTATTATGCTGGATGTACTGTATTTGTATAAATTGATGTTGGAGCTTTTCTCCCCGGACCTCCGCTGAAAATGGACCTGGTCCAGTCGGAATTTCCTGGTTAACAAATGTAAAATAAATAAATAAAATAAATAACATTACTTGTCTATGTATGTATGTGCATTTATTATGTAGAGCTTGTACAACTGCCTTCTACTCATTTTGTAAAATGGAATATTTCTCCCTGTGCCTCTGCTGAAAATTGGACTTGTACCCAGTCAGACTTTCTCAGTAAATAAAATCAATCAATTAGTCAATAAATAATCTTTACAGTCTTATGTTTCTTTCGGTACTTACGTATTATCGCAACCACATTTTCGTGGTTGCAAAATTTGTATCCTGAAATCAAAACGAGTGTAGGAAACACTGTACGGTGTTATTCAAAGTTGTTATTGCTGCAGAATAAGTTTAGAATACCTTCAGAAAGAGAAAAAGATTGAAAAACTCCTCTTCCTATTTTGCACGCTTGATTCGTCATGGCTGCTCTGTTACTGACGAACGGATTATTTTCATTCTGTGGAAGGAATTCTTCTGAGAAGGAACACACAGATACAGGAAAGATGGTTTTGGTAAATTATTTATGTTTTCACAGTTTGTAAACATACTTCAAAATAAACATTTCAGTGATAAAGTTGTAGTAAGTAATGCTGACAGGCAGTTGTCCGAAATTGCAGTCAGGAGTGCTCCAAACAGTGTTTTTGCCGGTCAAGCTGGGTTTCTTACGACATGCTGCCAGTCTACTGCATACCTAAAAAGCGTCACTAAGTTTCCCCTTTTTTTATTGATATCCCTGCATAAAGGAGCCTTCATTGTGAAAGAAAACACATTGCATGACCTCTTTAAAACATTTACTAGCCAGATTTCACTATCGGGAAGCAACCAGTATTACCGTGAAAATGTGGCTGCGATAATACGTAAGTACCTTTCTTTCTGATGTTACTGATCTATACCCAGCTGAGTAAATCAGTGCAAAATGTTTAAATTGCCAAAGTATCCAGTCAATATAGTAATGATGTAATTCAAGGAAAATAAGGTTTGAGAGAAAGCTTTTTATAGAATGGCAAAATCCAACAGACAGCAAACCGACAAATAAACAAATAATGAAACAAAGAAACAAACGAGCAAAAAAAGAATTAAATAAACTAAAGAAACAATCAATTATGGCATTAACTTAAGTCGTTAAAATGGCAAATAACACACAAAAGCAGCAAGTTGAGCCCAAACACCATGAAGCAGCAATCTATGTAAAAGGTTGCACAGGAGACACAAAATGTGTTTATTTAATAAAAAAGTATAACTATACAAGCTTCCATGCACCATATGTATTACAAGTAATTAAGAAAGAAATGCAGAGTACACACTTTAAATGGAAGCAAATCAAATCACTAAAGACCCATAAGTTACCATAAAAAAAAACTTACAAAAAAGAGGTTGGATAGTGTTTTAGTGCTGTGCACTTTAAAGTACTTGTACGAGACACAGCTATACTCAGCCAAATGAAAAATCTCCCCTTAGCTATGCAATCCATTTAAATTCAACAGCTTCAATATGCAATATAAGGTCCCCACCTTGTTCACTTTTATGAATTAATTCTAAAGCAGAAAACAAACAAAAACAAAATAATGCAAAACTTTGTGGTGAAAAATGTGTTTAAAGACTCCATTATTGTTTTTTGTTATATTTGATGTTAGAGCTCACTTATATGCTTTTTTTTACATTTCTGCTTTGGTTTACTTAAAATCTGGAAAGCTAAATGGAAAGTATCTCTTCTTCTTCTTCTTCTTCTTTCGGCTTTTCCCGGTTAGGGGTCAGCACAGCGGATCACCTGTCCGCTCAAGTATCTCTAAGAGTATATTTTTGCCTAGGTCAAATAAAACTGTACTTCTTAAACCTGTTTTAAATTGATGAGAGCTAAAACATTAAACAACCTCTTCTTGTACAATATAGTTATTTTATGGTAGTTCATTGTATTATGTGCTTTGCACATTTGATTTTTAAGCTTTATACATTTTAATTGTCTGTGACTTTGAATGATCTGCTGCCAAACCGTTTTATGAACTGGTTCCCTTAGGCATATGGTTTGTTCCTATTTAAAGCATTCACCGTTTTGTAATCAGTCAGATATGTGATTGCTTGTGGGTTTATGCTGTTTTATTAATTAAACATGGCTCATGGTTTCTGCTTGAGCCAGCCTTTTATTTATTTATTTATTTTTATATTTTTTATCAAACAGTTTCCTAAAAGATATTGGAGATAAAAGTATGCAACAAGAAATTAATTAAGAGGAATTATGCATACAATTAGGGTATTTTTTCCAAAACAACAGGCACAATGAGGGTGATAATACACCAAGCTTTAAAACTTAACCAAGATGGCTGCAATTCCAAATGAACTTATATGTATAAAGAAGAGTACAAATGTCTGCAAACTGTTATTGCCTTACTGTTGATTCCATTACACTAGGGTCTTTAAATGAGGAATTAGTAATTGTCAATACATATCACAGTTTCCTAGCATCCACAAGGAATAATTGTCAAAATGTTTGCTTAAGCAGGAGAACTAATGCACAAGATACACTGATGGTGCAAGAACTGCATAGCTAGATCCTTATCGGGTAGCAAGGCACTGTGCAGACAGGAGACATCAGAGTATTGAGCTAGACAAGATCACTCACTAGCAGGTAACAGACCTAGCAGGTAACCAATATCACTTGGAGAACAAACTGATGCAGGATGTTTTTGACATATGACCCCCACCCATGTATTCTACACTACATGAGAGATAGCCCAGTCCCAATAAAGACAAAAGTCTGCCTAGTGGTCTGTATACTTGCTTTAGAAACATTCCTGCACCATATGGGTAGCACTATAGGACTGTTTTGGAGTGCTGCCTTCTCTGTTTTGGAACATTGCCTGATTGCTATATGTTGTGAGGCTGGGAATCATATTAAAAGTCTTTCGGCTTTTCCTGGTTAGGGGTTGCCACAGTGGAACTACAGTCTGCTAATGATTGGCAGTGGATTTTTACAGTGACTAGTTTCCAGCCCGATGCCCAACCTTCAAAGAAGACACAGCCATTCATGCATGCATCTACCTGCATGTCTTTAAACATCACTCGACCGCGGGAGAACATGCATACTCCACACAGAAGGCACTCCAGCTGAGAATTGAATGAAAGTCTCAGAAATAGGAACTGAATGACAGCCTTTAAGCAGTTTTGTGAGACTGGATGCCTCTGAGAAGCCATAAAAACACTTCTTAAGATAACAAAAACAGATACATAAGCTGGAAGGGGTGGCATTCACTGAACTAGCTGTTTTTGTGTACACCTGATGGCTTTTTATTATTTATTTTTATTTATTTGCAGTTTGTTTGCCAGGATGGTCCATTGGGCCAAGAATAACTCGTTTTCAATGGAGTCCTGGGGAGAAAAGCTCCAAAATAACAAAAGTTATAAAGTAATTGTAAAAAGCTCCACAATAACAAAAGTTATAAACAAGTAATTATATAACAGTAAATACAGAAGTACAACTAAAATCATAGTATTTACAGATACAATATGAAACAAACAATCAAGGTTAAGAAAAATAAGAATTGTTGTAAATTCTTGCTAGTACTTCATGAGTAAAAGAATAGGACTCTGGAGTACCTGAAATGTCTGAGGTATAGAGAGGAGAAGAGGTTATGTGGGATGGGTGCAGGAGCATTCCCAGAGGGATGTTAGGTGTGAGTGCAGTGAGGTTTTGAAGGAAGAGTGACTAGAGATGGTATAGATGGATGGTGGTAGGGAGTTCCACTGACGCACAAGGGCAAAGCATAGAAGATTTTTGCCAGGGGGGCAGGTGGGTTTATGCAATTCTATCAAGTTTTGATTGCTGGATCTTAAGGATCTTTCTGGAAGGTGCATTTTAAGGGATGAGGATAGGGAGGGACAGAGGGAGGGAGTAAAAATGAGTTTGTGAACATGAGTGAGTTGAATGTAGGTGAGATACTTGGGTAGCTCTAACCAATTTAGTTTGTGAAGGGCGACACAGTGATGGGTAGAAGAATTGTGGCTAGTGGCAAACCTGGCAATCTTATTATAGCAGGAGGAGAGTTTTGACTTAGGTGTGGATTGTAGGTTAGTTAGGAGTGGGGCACCATATAGGAGAGAAGGGATGAGGAATGTGGTAGAGACAGTAAACTTAGTAGAGGGAGTGAGGTAGCAACAATGGCGGTAGAGCGTACCAAGTTTCTTGTGTTTTTTTATGTTTATTTGTATGTGGGAGGTGAATTTAAGCTGATCATCAATGAGGACACCTAGTAGTTTGGCCTCAGGTACGACTTCAAGAGCTGTATTGTTGTGGCTGGTGATGCAGAATGTGTTTTTATTTATAGTGGTTGTTTTAGAAGGGATAAATAACATAAGTTTGGTTTTTGAGGTATTGAGTGCTAGGTGATTGTCTCTCATCCAGTGTTCAGTGGTAGAAAAAGCATCTTGGGTTAGTTTTAGGAGAGTGGGGATAGAGGTGGCAGAACAGATTATAGTTGAATCGTCTGCATATTGGATAAGATTTGTGTTAGGGATTGAGTGGTGTAAATCATTTATGAAAATATTAAATAAGAGTAGACCCAGTATGGAGACTTGTAGTACACCAGTGAGTGTGCTGAGGAATGTTGAGGTGGCTTTTTTCCATTTAACTGCTTGTTGCCTATTTGAGTGGTAATTAAAGAACCAGTTGCAAGAGGAAAGAGATAGGTTTAGATTAGAGAGTTTAGCTAGGAGAAGGTTGTGAGAGATGGTGTCGAAGACCTTATAGAGGTCCAGTAGGAGTGTAGATACAATATATCTTGACTCACGGGCTTTGTTGAGAGTTTTGAGGAAGGACAGAAGAGCCGTGGTTGTGCTGTGGCCTTGTCTGAAACCATGCTGTGTGGGAGTTCGTAAGTGGTTGTGTATGAGATAGGGTAGGAGTTGTAAATGGATGCATTTCTTAAGAACGTTGGAGATGGGGATAAGATTGCGATGGGGTGGAAATTTGTGATATTATTGTTGTTGCCCCTTTGTGAAGGGGCATAATTCTTTAGCTGTCAGTATCATGTCCTGACAGTGGGTATGGTACTGTTTAAGAAAGAAGTGTACTCTCAGAGCATCTATCTGGTAAGGAGTAGTCTCATAGAGTCATATAATAGGCACGTTTATATGTTTGCATATAAAATCAATTTCACTAACATGTATTCAAAAAATGCATTAAATATTGAGTTTCTTCATAGCAGTGATAGTCCCCTGGATGTACACACTATCCTATATCACCTGCTGTAGAAGTATTATAACAAGGAGCATAAACAAATACAAGTGGTTATTGTCCATGTGTTTGGTCTACTAATTCCCAGCCCATATGCCTGGGGATATCCTTGTGTACTTGTCAATAAAAACCTGGGAGAAAAGCTTGGATCAATACCATGTGCACAGTATTGCAGAACATGATAGCAGGTAACATGGGTGTCTTCAGGTCTATGGTACACTCCACTACCAACAAAAAACAAAACAATAAACCAGAAATTAATCCCTATTGATTGTCAAAAATACTACCAAGGACAGTGGTGTAAAGAGACATATCAACTTGGAGGAGGCAGGTACTTATAGACAGTTTTTGGAGTACTGCCTCCTCTGTTTTGGAACATTGCCTGATTGCTGTATGTTGCGAGCAAGAGTGCTGGTGACATGGCAATGTCTAGTAGACCACTGTCCTGTATTACAAGACACATATGTAGAGAGTGCACACATCACATGATCTCTTACCATTTCATAGTGTACACATGTCATCATATCATATGCCTGTGACATCACACAGCCATAATTAAGCACCTTAGAAAATGCTGTATCCAGTAATAACAGTGCAAAGAGATGAGCTCAAATCACCACAGAAGGAGAAAGAGTACTTTCAAATGTTTACGGTGAATGTAGTAAATAGCACAAGAAGCTTTCACAAAAGCTTCATCAGGTTTACAAATAAAATCACTTACAGTCATGTTTAAATAGAAATAAAAATGGCATGATGTCAGATGCCAAAATTAATTGTCTACATTGTTAGGTGTTATTAAAACTCATTAATAGTTCGTAAGCCATAAAGTAAGGCATCAGTTAACATTTAACCATATACAGCAGCATTTTCTAGTAATTAAATACAGCTAATAAATACAAATAATAATAACAGTGTAAATAGATTAGTCATTTATAGTCAAATTAACTATTTATATTTAAAAACAGTTTTTTAAACTTACTGCATCATTTAACCATGGATATAAGTCAGCTCTTAAAGATACAATCCATCTCTACTTTATACATTCTGTTCTAGTACAAATGTCACTATCTCTTTTACTTACTGAGATTAACTCAAGTACCATAAATTTAAATACATGGTCTAAGCTTGTCTCTGCTACGTGTTTATATAAATCATTAATATTTATCTGGAATTTAATGTCAGCCAAATGTTCACAGATATGCTCTTTAATTTTTCTGTTTGTTTTTCCAACATAGAACTCTATCTGATGATGAAGGCTCATGTTTATGGTTCTAGTGTTAGCTGAGCTGTTTGACTTCTTTAGGCAGAGGCATCCAAGGTCCACTGGATAAATACTGGTGCAGTAGGGAAAGAGAGGGGGTCCAAGGTCCACCCACTGGGTCAATACTGGTGCAGTAAAAGAGGCACAGATCACTCCTCAGAAATCTGGGATAGGGCTTTCAGTCTCTCCTAATAACCTAGTTTATTAAGAGCAGAGATCTTTTTTGGACTAAGAACTTTTCCTCATCTACGGAATTTATTTTCAGCAGATGGGAAGATACAAATTAAGTCATGCTCACTCGGTTACAAGTGACTGCAGACATCCATCACTATCCATGGAGTTTTCAAGGCAAAGGGTGGAAGAGGAGGTGGAAGTAGGTTGCTAGGCCTTTTTTCCTTATCACACACACACACACACACACACACACACACACACACGCACGCACGCACACACACACACACACACACACACACACACACACACACACACACACACACACACACACACACACACACACACACACACACACACACACACACACACACACACATGCATATTGACATCTGAGAGTTCCCATACAACTATTGGGGGCAACAAAATCTAGCAGGTTTATAAAATATATTGATGCAAACATGGGAACAAAAAAGTATAGAACCTTTTTGATTTTATCGCATATCTAAGCATTAAAATAAAGTTACCCACAACGCTTCTGAAACCTTATCCTGCAACCTATCCTTCCAAACCAAATGTTGCTTGTTTACATATACATTTTTGTATAATTTACTTACTACTTTGACAGTTGATTTTTTAAACATTTATACCTTTCATGCTTTCTATTAGCTGGAGTTTGTCCTCTCTCAACTAGTTATAGCTCCCTATTTCCTCCCACTAACTATCAATTACTGTGAAAAATATTGATACCTCTGTACTAGCAGTAATTTACATGCTAATAGATCTCAGGTTATAAGTGACACTTGTTTCGTCATGATACCAAAACAAAATTGCTGCTACATGCTGCCACCATATCTAATAAATACTGTATTCAGTCCTATCATCCTTCCATAACTCATGGATAAAAATTACTCTTCCATACTCCTCAGCTGACATGCTGCCTGCTCATCCTGACTAACTAAGCTAATAAAAGAAATAAAACAATTGTGATCTGAACTCTGAGTATTCACTGCGTGGCTGATTTAAAGTACAAAACACCTTCAGAGCACACTGTACACAAACTACAGGAATCAAACTACCCACACCACTACAAGCTAATTAGTATTTGCCAACCAATTAATATGTGGTGTGGATATCCCACCACTGCCAACCAATTAATATGTGGTGTGGATATCCCACCACTGCCAAACAATTAATATGTGATGCCTGCACCCTGGCACAGCAATCAAGGAGCCTCAATCCTCACCACTAACACCAGTGAGGGGCATCTCATATAGGAGGAAAAAATAACAAATACACACAGTAAAGTGCAATTTCCCTTAAGAGCACGCAGAGATCACAGTTAGTCTGGGGCTGGTCACTCCCTTGCTCTCCAGGTCCCCAATAAGACTCCCCACTGGCACAGCTATAGGGTCCAGATCTCAGCCTAGCGGGCAAGCTAAAACCTCTAGCACCCTCCCTGTCCAACCAGTGCTTTGTGTCCCTGCCACACACACACACATACATACACACACGCAAACATGCGCGTGCACACACACACACACACACACACACACACACACACACACACACACACACACACACACACACACACACACACACAACTCCAAGATTGCCATACAGCCAAAAAAAGGAAATATTCCAAGAAATGTCATCTTGGACTAAGTATATGTAAGTCTCTTCTTTCACCATTCTTTCTCTGTATTTTGGAACTTGTTCTAGTGGGACATTTCAAACGGTTAGCATTTGGGCATTCTAGACTAATGCATGTGATAATTAGTCTCATCTCAACCCATAAAAAAATGAAGGACATTATCCTAAAAAGATAAGAAATATTTTTGTGCAAAATATGAATAACTGTGGTCAAGAAAATACTTTTTGTTTGTCAATAAGGAAAGTAGGTTAATACTGACCTCTACAGCCATAACTCAGAAGAGTGTTGCAGGTTGTTACATCAGCATTGACTTGATCTCTTCCTGCTCTTCTCTAGTTACCAGTGAACATTGTTTACAATATTTTTTTTACTGCCTCAGAGCAAGCATCTCTGTAATAATGGATTACATCGTAAAATTAAAAAAAGATAGCTGGGTGCACAAGACCCAGGATAAAAAAGTGCCTGGTGCCAGGACTGGAAAAATGACAGTGTAAAATCCTCAAAATATGGAAACATTCTTACAATGAGGCCAGGTCAGGCCCAGCGGGAGGATGACCTCCCTGTTGTAGAAGGAAGTAGCAGTCCACAAAAATTGCAAAAACTGATAGGCCAAAGAAAAGCCATAAAGATGACAAAGTGGACTACTGAGGATAAGAAAGAAATCATGTATTGTTACTATTATGCAAAAAGCCCAGAATTACCAGACAGAAGATACACAAAAAGATTAAGAGAGAAATTAGAAGAAAGAAAAATATTTCCACAAGAAAAACTGGCAGAAGCTTTGAATAAAAATTTGTGTACATTAATTCAACAGATTTGAGAAAAACATTATATAGACCAAGAAACTTTGATCTGTTTGGAAAAAGAAGCTTCTTAGGAACTGCAAAAATATAAACAACAAACCTAGAGATTTTTGAAAAGTATAAAAAAGAAATATAGACATGGGAAAGAAACAGAGATTTGATATAGTGCAATATTTATGCAAAGTTGAAAGCCAAATTAATCAATACAAAAAAGGCAGCCCTGAAAATATTCAAAGAGAAATACAGGCAAAAGCATCCAGAGATGGAAAATTTCGCAATAAAAAATTAATAACACAAAGAAGGAATGAAGAAAAGAAGATTAGTAAAGTAGAAGTTAAAAGAATTGAAGGATTTGGTGTGGAAAGTTTAACACAGGTTACATCACGGCATGATAGAACGACTCTGGACATGGAAAACATTACAATACAAAAAATAAGAAAACAAAGAGAAAAGTATAAAGGAAGATTAGTAATGTAGATGTTAAAGAAATAGAAACTGAGGTTATGGAGTACCTGTGGATTGAAGGATTCAGTGTAGAAAATCTAACTCAGAAGGCACGGCAGCAGAGTAGAGGAATAGACATCCACATTAAGGAGAAACCAGTAGAAAGGGAAGCAATTGGTCAGTTGCCATATGAAGATATTTTGGAGCCTGCCACAGGAAGCCAGTATAAACGTTCACTTGAAGCTGGACAGCAAAGGGAAAGAACAGGAAACTGGAAACTGACGCAATCAGTGTTGAGGAGTGGTTTGTCAGTGAGTTCTCATATGACAGAACAACAGATGACACAGGATGAAATGGAAGAGAATCTGCCACAGGAAGATGGTATAAAACTTTCTATAGATTGCCCGCAGGAAATGGAGAACAAAAAAATGTGCTCTCAGTTTTGAAGAAAATGAGCTAAGAGAAGAGTCGCTTGATTTATTAGAAACAGATGGACATATTAACATCAATTAAAGAAATAGACTGCAGAGGGTCAATAAAACCCAAAAAGTTAGAAGTCTGATAAAACAAATGAACACAGTAACTAGGACTGTCAATAGGGATCTATGCAATATAGCAGATGTAAACAGGATATGTTACTGTGCAGCTAAATTAATAACAGATACAATTCTACCACAAGAACACAGAGTAGTAAGGGAAAGGAAGGGGAGAAATTGAATACCATCATGGAAATATTGAACAGAGAAAACTATAAAGCAATTAAGACAAGAAGTGTCACTGTTAGAAGAGTATAGAAGAGGGAACACATCAACAAAACTACTCAGAAAGATAGACGTGACATATGCAATGTGCAGTATTATAACGTATCAGGATTTATAATGCACTATCACAAATAATAAACTAAAAATATCAGCATAGGCAGAAAATGAAGATACACAGATAAATATAAAGGAAAAGTACAAAATAAGCAATTTATTGATGACTCAAAAAGTTTTATAGAGAACTGGGAAGGAAGGCAAAAGGAATTGAAAGCCCACCAAAACAAGAAGAAATAGATATATTTTGGAGACATATTTATGAAGATCCTGTGCAACATAACAAAGATGCTAAATGGACAGAAGAAGTAAAAGAAAGACTCAGAAGTTCAAAGGTTACGGATATGAAATAGGATAAAGTAACAGCCGGAGAGACTAAAACAAAGTTAAGAAAAGCCTCTAATTGGAAAACCCCAGGCCCAGATGCAGTACGTAACTTCTGGTAAAAAGTATTAACATCTTTGCACGAAGATTTAGCCATGAGTAAGAACTATTTATATGCACACTCCAAACCGACACCAACCTGGCTAACAACAGGAAAAACAATGCTCTTACTTAAGAGTGACCCTGCAAGCTACCTTAAAAGTTATAGTCCAATAACATGCCTTCCAATGGTGTATAAACTATACACTGGAACTGATACTGACAGAGTTTATAGTCTTTTAGAAAAAAACTCAATTATGGCAATAGAACAAAAGGACAATAAATGAAAGTCATACGGAACAAAGGATAATTTGTTGTTAAAGTCATAGTGGAGAACTGTAAAAAGGGGAAGAATCTAAGTATGGCATGGAATGACTACAAAAAAGCATTTGACAGCATTCCACATTCATGGATAAAAGAGTGCTGATACACTCTGCACTGATAAATTACATCACAGCGACCACAAAACAGTGGCAAACCACTTTGCAGTTAAGCCATGACAAAGGACAAATTATTATTCCTGGGATAAAAATCCAAAGAGGGATATTCCAGGTTGACTCTCTGTCACCATTGTTCTTTTGCCTTGCCCTTAACCCATTAAGCTGTCTGCTTAACAGCTTAGGCCATGACTATAATTTGGCTCCCAGAAAGCTACAAAGCATAAAGACTTCTCATCTTCTCTTTGTCGATGATTTAAAATTGTAAAGCTCATCTGATGAGGAACTGAAAGCACAACTGCAAGTAGCCAAAACTTTTTCAGATGATATAAGAATGTCATTTGGTCTTGATAAATGTGCAAAAGCAATATTTAAAGCAGGAAAACTGTAGTTTGGGACAAGAATGTGATATAAAACTTGAGCAAAAGGGAGTGTATAAATATTTGGTAATCGTTGAAGGATAAACAATAAAACATGAAAAAATGTGAATAAAACTTAGTAAGGAATATTTTAGAAGACTTAAATTAATCCTGAAAACAGCGCTAACATCTAGGAACAAAATGTAAGCTATAAACCAATTTGCTCTTCCTGTACTAACTTACAGTTTTGGAGTGATTGACTGGCTCCAAAAGGTGCTGGATAGATTAGACAGAAAAACAAGAAGGATGCTTCATGCTCATCAAATAATTTATAAAAATCATTGCATACCAAGATTATATATTCCCCGTTCCAAAGGAGGTATGGGCCTACTTGAAATTGATTATGTGTATAGATCTGTAATTGTGGGACTGCATATATATCTGCTGATGTCACAAGACCCAAATATAGTGAAGGTTTTGAAACATGAGGAGAATAAATCTAAGATGACTTCCCTTCTTAGTCTAGCAGAAGCATATCTGCTTCAAGCAGGAATGGAAATCAAACCAGAAGTAGATAAAAATCAGGCATCAACTGAATGTGCAAAATAAACAAAAGAAAGAATATAAGGTGAAGGTTCAGATGAGAAGGCAAGAAATATGGAAAACGCATATATAGCTGTAAGTATAGAAAACTCCTGGAAGAACCTCATGTTGATCAGGATCAAATGCAGGAATGGTTAGAGACAGGCAAATTCAAACCAAAAGATGAAAGGTTAATATTGCTGGCCCAAGATAGTGTGCTACATACATGTTGGTTTACAAAGTCTATTGAACCTGTGGGAGAAACAGGCAAATGTAGGTTTTTTAAAACAGAATTGGAAACAGTCACACACCTTGTTGCTAGTTGTGATATACTAATGGCAGAAGGACTGTATACTGAAAGGCATAATAATGTGGCAAGACTGTTGCACTGGGGATTGTGCAAACATTATAATGCTAAAGTAGCTGAAAAACACTGAAACCCGAGCCACAAAAATAATGAAGTCTACATCACATGGGATCACCCATTACCAACAGTTCAAAAGATAGATGCAAGGAAACCAGATACAGTGGCCCATGAAAAGAAGACAAAATAGCATGGATCATTAAAATCTCTACACCCAGTGACTACAGTGTCTTGCATACAGAGAAAGTCATAAAATATCAGGATTTGCAGGCAGAAACAAGAGCACTGTAGAAGAAAGATACCCAGACAGATCCAATAGTAGTAGGTCAATGGGTCTTATAAAAAAGTATCTACAATTGTATTTAGATATGTAACTAAAATATGTAACTCTGTATAAATTGCAGAAGGAGTCATTACTGGGCACATTGTGGATGCTGTGAAGAGCACTTCGGGCTGACATCAAAGACTGAAACAATACTAATTTCATGAACTTTAATCATACTTTGGAATGGGGTCCATTCCCGTCATGGTATTAGAAACCCAAAAGATTTGGAGAAATTAAAAAATACATAAGAAAATATAATTTTGCATAAGTTATATAGCATTAGCCTTATGACTAAGGACAAACATATATTCCCTACCACAACGTGATTTTCTACAAAACTGGGACTTTACTAAAAAAGCAACTTTTGATTGGTGCATGTGTGTTAATGCAAATATGCACAGAACTCTGATGAAGTCCTGATGGTAAGGATGACAGCACTTAACTCTTGATTAAATAAATTGTTTTAAACTTGGTTCGTTCTCTTGACTGTTTTTTCAGTCAAGTTTTCTTCTTTGGTTACTTGTTTTATATACTTTTGCCTGGTGTTTCTGCAAGGTTCTTCTTCACTTTCATACGCACATTTCCCACACAACCGTACCTTTATCATCTCTTTAAAAATCTTTGGATGGACTGTGAACAGTCATGTTACAGAACCTGCAGCCTTTTTAGAATTCAGCAGAAATTATCCCCCATTTATTTGTTCCCTACCCAGTACCAGTGCACCTTTTAAGAGGTGTAGTAGTTCTGTGCTGATTTTAAAAGAAGTGTATAAATATGCATTTATTGATAGACAGAAGATACATAAGCTAAAATAGCTTCCTAATATCCTCTTATAAATATATAAGTACACTATGATACATTTTGATAGTATAAACTGTGTGGCAGAGCTGGGAATACTAATGTAATTTACTACATGAAATGCATGCATTATCGTCACAGTTTTTGTTTATTCAAAAAAAAAAAAAATATATATATATATATATATATATATATATATATATATATATAATATATATATATATATACATTTCTTACTACCTCGCATCATCTCTTGATAACTTAATTTCAGAATTGCTGTACCTGCCCATATGTTATTGTACATCCACATATCTCTGCCCTCCAACTAATAATTTTTCATTTTGAAGTTTAGCCTTATATAACAGCAGTACTGAATAAATTGTGCCTACAGTTATGTTGCAAAAAATGACTGACTAAATAAATAAAAAATAATTTGGCATGCTAGGCTGTGCGCCAATATGGGTTTGTTGAAGTATTTCAATTTTTTATATAGAAGAAAACATCTTGGATGAAATACATTTAAATATGCAATAATTTATATACTTCTCCAAAGAAGATGCAGAGGATATTTAGCTGTGTTAGTCTATCCTTGAATAACTGTCACAGTTTATTGGGTATGTGGCATCATTTATGTTTCTGCTTGCAATTAATGAAGTAATTAAAATGATAATCAAAGATAAATCATGCCAAACTGTGCCTGACTTGCACATAATATAAATTCAGTAGTCAATAACTGAGTCACTTGATGTGAAATATATATATATTTAACAACTTCTGGAATGCTGATGAATGCATCACAGTATTTCTCAGTAATGATTGATAATTTTATTGTGATTTTCAGTATTTATTTCTGTCCGTTTAGATTCTACATATCCAGCTACAGTATTTATCCAATCATTGCAGTAAATGACAAATGGTTAAGATATTTTGAAATGCTTACATGTAAACTTAAATGAAACTGCATGGGATATAAAATAATGTAAACATGTCTGTTTCACAGCAATGACCACCCTACCACATAAAAAAGCTACACTGCAGTATTGCATATCATAACACAACATACTAATAACACAATCTAATCCATGCAACAACACCCATTAAAATAAATTATTGAAACTGCATGCAGGAAACTCTGGATGACAATATGTGTCTACAGCTGAGAAGGATGAAAAGCTTTTCAGAAAAAAAAGTCATTTCCAGAAGTAGGAAAAGAAACCGACGGCATTTCCCTTTTATCTATTTTTCTCAGTGCTCAAAGGTGACACAAACTCACAGCCCCCACTTCACTGGCAGTCACCATGATAATGCCCTAGTGTGGAAAGTGAATTCATTTGCAAATATTACAAATTACATTGTAAAGTAAATGTAAACCCTATGGATCAGATTTAAAAATAGTTTATGCTGGATTCAAAGGACTATGTTGTATTTGTAAATATTCACTAACAGTTGTGATTTCAAAGAATGTTTGGAGTCACAGAATGATGATAAAAAATGGTGCAATCCCTCACTATCCAGTTGTAGTGTGTCCCTCCATTCATCCATCCATGCCCAGGTATCATTCCCAAGTCCTATAATGACCCCCCATGAACAGCTGCCACCTCCTATGGTGCTTACTAGGGAAGTAGAGAATGAAATCAGATTGCCAGGCCTTTCTTCCATATCATACCTACACACATGCACACTGAAGGACATATATATATATATATATATACATATCTATATATATTTACTAATCAACTTACCACATGCCTTTGGGGGGTGGTAGAGTACCAAGAGAAAAACCCCACTAAACACATGGAAAGCATGCAGATTCTGCACAGAAGGCACCCTAGAGGAGAACCTCTTTCAGACTGTAAGGTGACCATGCTACTCACAGCACCAGTGTGTCACCTAGTTGTAATGTATATGTAATCCCAAGAGAGGACAACAACACACTGCATGTTTAGAAGAAAAAAGAAAAAAAAATTGGGAAAGAATGTCACAAAGAATTATTATAGAATACATAAAATGCTGAATTTTCTAACAGTTTCAGTCATGCAAAGAAATGTGCTCATGGCTGTAAATGGATCTATTTCACATTGCCGAAATTTCATAATGCCGACTCCCATATGGCCAACACCATATGATAGACATTTGAAATGTCAACAATGGAAGTAGACCATAAAAAAGAAAGACAAAACTTTCTTTACACTGCTGTCAGGGGGGCTACACCCCCTGCACCCCCCCCGTAACTTTAATATACCAACTCCGAGATCGCAGGAATGGAAACCTTTCAGGAATGGAAACCTTTCCATTCCTCACTGTACTGAGATGCCGGTTCCGCATTGTCAAAATGTCGATCATATGGTGTCGGCCATATGATTGTCAGCATTTTGAAATGTTGGAAATGTCAGGTAGACCCCTGTAAATATATACTTGTTGCACCACAATGTTCAGCCAGATGGCCAAAAGTTCAAAGCCATACCAGAATATATGTGGATTCGATTACTTCTCTGAACAGAAGGCAATTAACAGATAATGCTTGGACATGGAACTGACTCAGGTTGTGTGTGATGTATGCACAACACATGACAGTACATAGCTCATGGTGGAATTGTGTCTGCCTGGAGCTAACGTATGCCTGTCACTGAGCACAAATGTAGAATTGTCCAAGACTTCAACCTCCCAAACTCTAGACAAATGGTAATGACTCTGCAAAGCATATTAATCTAAAGGAGTAGAATTGCATGACTTGTCATTTTATGTGTCATGTAAATGCCATTCTAGCACAGCTCTCAGCACAGTACCATGAAAGCCCACTGAATGGCTGCATACAGATGTGTGTTAGACACACTCTGTATTGCTATACCTATCCTACATGGTGATCTGGTGAATGAATTGTTGTGTAAATGTGCCAGTGAATACAAAATAACATTCTATGCAGAGAATCAACATGTCTCTCTGCAATGTGAACATGTTTATAAAGACAGAGGATAGTAGCCATCTTCTGGAACTCTGGCTTATGACACCAATCAGGACTGCAGAAAAATAGGCATAAAGGAAGGCATATAAGCTGATACTGCTTGTGATTAAGCATGCGGAGTTGCAAGTATTTATGTGTTTTTATAAAGTCCTATTTATAGTATTTAAATATATCTAGGGAAGCCCTCATTTGCACGTCATGCATGGTCCCTATATCAGATATACTGTACAATATGACGGCATCAAAGAATTGTAACCATCAAGGCCCTGCAGCATGGAGGAATGAAATGCTGACTATGAAGTGCTACTGGTGTTTAATAAGTGGCCTGGGGGCTGGTGAGAAGGATAAGAATGAGTGACCAATGCTAGCTCATCCACCCTTAGTGGGTAAGGAGTGTGGTTTGGTTTGCTGCATTACTGAAACCTGCTGAAAGGTGGGCAATTGTCTACTAAAGGAAATTAGAAGCTCTGTGCTACAGTGACAGAAACTAAACTAGAGAGGCATTTGTGGTAGCACAGGTTCATAGGTTCAATACCAGTTACTGGGCATGTAGTCCAGGAGACTGCTGAGGAGCTCAACTCAGTTGTTGAGTTATCCCAAAGCACTTTCTAGTTTAGTGACTTGCTCAGAGTTGTAAGGTAGGGAAACTAAAGCTGAGGAAACAGTCCCTGGACTACAGGAAGAAGCTGTTTAACAGATAATAGCCCTACTCTTCTACAGTAAATGATAGCATGGTCTTCTCTCAGCAGTAGCAATGCAGAGGTTGCAAGCTGCCTGCACACATATGAGTTAGAGAAATTTATGCAGTCATCAGACTGACCAGTTCCTAACTGATTGATTCTCACTTCCTGGGGAAAAAAAATGCTAATAAGGTTGACAGGGAGCAAATGGATCATATTGTGCTCAACTTGTCCAAGAATACTGATATTTTTATGTATAGGAAGAACATATAACACACAAGCTGGGGAAATACTAGGCAAAATCCCACGGATAAGCAAAAAAAAAAAATGTTAGCAGCCTCTTAGACTTGCATGTCTGTACTCTACATCCATAGCTCCAAGCACCATAACCAGGACATACATGCAGGACAAAAAAGTTATACTGAGAAAGAGACTGAAAAGGAAATGAATCATTATTTCGGAGAAAGTTGTAGCATTATTCCCTTTCACAAATGGTATAGAAGTAACTCATAAAAAGCTATGTGTCATGACATGCAACAAGTTTACACATCTCACAGAGCACCATGATGCCACAAAGTAGTTGTTTCAGTGACATGGTATGCATAGGGTGGACTGACAAGTGAATGCCTAATAACCTGCGCCACTAGACACCTGCCAACTTATCAAAAGTGAACAATTGCTTGGGTTATAACTACTGGATCACAGCTGCTTGAAATTAAATTTAAGTTGTTTTACGGATATGCATTTACAGTGGGATTGTTGTTTGAGAAAACTGAGCACTGTCTGGGATGTTTCTCCTTCCTCTTTTGATTATGCTACCATGACGGATATATAAGTTAGAGGGTCTGAGGGTTAGTCCATCACGTCAAGTGTGCAGGGGTCAAACATTTTGTTTTGACCTATGTGGGTGGCTTTTAGGTTTATTGCATTCACTATCAATTGTGACTGATGTTTTTATACAGGCCATCATGTCTTGGTAGCTTGTTGGGAAGGCCATTAGGCATTACCTTCACTTAAATTATCCTAGGTTACAATTGGCATAAAATTCATACTGTATCTCTCAACTGTCCAGAATTTTGCAGAATGTCCAGATTTTTGCCTCTTAATTTTGGTCTGTTCCTCATACAATTTGTGGTTTATGGCAAATCATTGACAATTAAAGTCACTAAATAATGACAGACATTTAAGATTCAGACTTCATATTCTTCAGAAGATGCATGCTAATAAAAAGTCTCCAATTCCTTTAACTTTCTGAGTTTATGAAAAATAATATTTAAAAGTCACCCCTGATTTTGAGCTTTTGGTTCCTCATTATTTTGGCTTTATCCAGTATTCCTGTACTAAGAAGATAAGAAGTAAGCTTGTAATCTTGACAGGTAAAAGTGGACACATGGAGAACTGCTCGCTTTATGCTGAGCTATATGAATTGCATGTAAAATTTCTTACAGGACCCTAGTCAGATCCAAATGGTGATGTTCTGTACTATCATGCATGTCTACAGCAGTTCCACAGGCAGCTCATGGATCCCAGGTAGCTCATGTTTCGCATGTATGCCAGCAGCAGCAAACTGAACACCCCCTAGAAGCATGACTGACCATGCATGTTAACAGTGCATGATTTTGTTTTCAGACCTCACCATCCACAAAATCCTGGGATTCATTCCCAATGAATACTCCAGGTGAAATGTCCTACTCTATCTGCACAAGCCGACAGTCAGTACCACACTGGTTACAACAGATGGAGGTTTAGTGACTATGGAAAGACCTGAAGTAAACATGTGTGTGTGTGTGTGTGTGTGTGTGTGTGTGTGTGTGTGTGTGTGTGTGTGGCGCACATGTGCATGTATGTGTTCATATTGTCCTGTATGTTCAAATTGTCCTGTATACCATGTCTGTTCATATCATCATCTGTGGTTTAACATGTGAGTTACACCTGCTCGTGCTCAGTTGCTGAATATACGAACAATTTTAGGCATGCAGTCGGGGGGAATATAAGACGTCTAACCATATACACATTTAAATAAACATGCTTAAAATTTCTTTCCACCCTTTATGAGTAATAGTACTCACCTCCCAAATCAAGTATGGCCATACATGATAACCCTTGTATACATTTATGTCTACCCATCCAGTCTTCAATGCCTTTAAGGAAGACAAAGTAGCACTTTAGTTGATATCTGTTGGCTGGAAATAGACTGAGTTAGGAACCTATTTCTCCAGTGTGTTTAGTTTATTCGTTGGTGCAGATTTATTTGTAGGCCACTGCTTTTTAGAATAAATAGGAGGTCAAATAGGACTGGGTCATTCTTGGCTCAAAAACTGAGGTACAAGTCATGTCCGAACAGCTGGTAGGGTAGGGAGTATGAGGGTCGTTATCCTAATCTATCAGGCTACCAGGAATGCTAAAGGATTTAAGGCCTTTTTGGCTATAAATCACTGGGACCTTTCCAGCTGAGGAATATGCTTGGGTTTTAGCTTACCAAAGGAGGCACTGCACTGACTGACAAGTTTGATAAGAGAAGAGTGCAGTGGTAAGATGAATTGTTTGGATCTTGAAGATATTCCCTTGAAAATTAACTGTGCCAGATTGAAAGATTTCATGAATATGGTGGAAACATGATGATCAAATGAGGAAATCAGCAGCAGTCAATAGGAGAACCATACCATGAGTATCATTAGTGTTTCCCATAGAAGTCTAGCCATAAAGAGTGCCACTTATCTGTTTAACATGTGCCATAGCAGACATTAACTTTCTTTCAAATCAAAGTGAGTAGTGAGATGCTTTAAATAAATCCTGCCTGCACAACACTCTAACCTCACACTGGAATGGACTAAGACCCAACTTGTGTTGCAGCAATGCCTGTTGCATGCCTAAGGGTCTGTAATGATATTCACACAAAATGTGGTTGCCCATTGAATGTTCCATATTAACTTTAATAGCTAACATGTATCAAGCATGTCAAATACCTGTCACCTTATTGTACTGACTTTGGCCTGCATGGTTCTGAATCTCTGTTTTTTCTGTAGCTGTACATATGCAGTGCCCTAACTTTTAACAGTGTATTTCCACTGTATTTACAGGTGATATGTTTTACCCTGTATAAAATGAAGGTATATACCTGAATGCACCCAGGTGATACTGATTTTAGTCCTGCAACTTGTATTCTTCCTTAAGGGCCATGATTACTAACGGACAACGGGAATAATTCTATGCCATTGAATGGGAAATTGTGATTTTCTATAACATTTCAGCAGCAAGATTACAAAATACAGCCATTCCTCACAGCACTAACCCAAAGAGCTGTTTTTTTCCCTAGAGCTAGTTCCTATACTACTGACAAAACCCACCCACTCCATGCAGCTGAATTAATTGGAATATCTTGCTTCACAGTATGTCTCATTCTCTGACCAGACATTACAAAGAAAAAAATGGCCTAGAAATGTCTGCGTGTGTTTTGTGCATGTGTGTGTGTGTGTGTGTGTGTGTGTGTGTGTGTGTGTGTGTGTGTGTGTGTGTGTGTGTGTGGGAGGGGTGCATGAAAGAGAGAGGAAGTGAGATACAGTTCACAAATTAACTAGAGAAAAATATGATAACAAATAGACGAATTAATGCATTAATTATATGAAGCTATGAATTTCATGTTCATATGAATTCTCTTACAACCTTTGCAGAAACTCTTTGAGCCATAATGTAAATGCTGTCTTTAAACAATGCTATAGCGTGTACATCTTGGTTGCGCAACTCAGATTCATCAGTATCATAGTGTATAGCTGACCAGGATATGCTGTGGTGGCCATAAGTGTCATTATTAAGCTTTTATCTTCCCATATAACAAATGACTCAATAAGAGCTCACTGTGTTTGGCATACTGATTGTTAGAAGTAAAAAATCATAATTAAAGCAAAATAATATATATATATATATATATATATATATATATATATATATATATATACACACATTGTTTACAGCGAGATAGAGTAATACAGGCCAATGACTCTGGCAGCATGTAGGCATGCATATAACATATGACAGCATTGAAAACCCACCTGTAAATAACTATAGACTTCACAGAACTGATACGGAATTTATTGTATTTGTGAACTACTATAAATAAAAGGTAGTAGGCAATGTTTCATAGTAAGCTCACACTTCAAATGGAAATAATATTTATGCAAACATATGTAAAAATAATCCCCGCCCCCGTATATAGATTTCTAAATATTTCTTTTCATAATTAGATATCAACCAACAGGAATCTTTCTTTAGGATTCGGATACTCTGCCATGTTGCAGTTTTATAATAGCAAACAAAGTATACGTAATGAGCATAGTACATCAGAATCTTCTAGAATGTCATGTTTTTTCAGTATATTTTAGAAACTTTATTGTTGTGAGCTTCCATGATTAAGCAGATGGTACAGATTAACTCGTCTACATTGATAAATGAATATAGTAGGGACATTCTTTTTTATTTGAATAATTGTATTACAATGTTCTATATAATAGCTTCAATAGTGTGAAAAAAATTGTACTGGGGAAAAATGTCAGTCAAAATGCAGACTCCAGTATGCATGTATAAACCTTAGTATTAACCCAGTTATCAAAATGTTTTTAAATAGATATAATGATTCAGACTGTTTAGTTAATACAGGGAGTTGATTCCACAGACATAGCATAGAATGCAATAGAGACGTTGCTCTGGCAACAATTCCACATCTTCCATCTTTAAATGAATGGTTACACCCCTCTAGTAATTTGAATAGGATGTGTAAGCTCAATGTTTAGTAATAATTGGAGTTCCTCATTCCTTAATGCCAGACTGGCTAGACACAACTTTCCTCACATAAATCTATATCGTATGGAAAAAAGACCAAAAATTTCCAACTCAGCTTGAGATGGAAGATTTTTCAACCCAGAAATTCTCATTGCAAATTTCCTCTTTATTCCTTCCAGAACTAATAAATCCCCTTTGGTGTATGCACAGAATGCCATATTATATTTAACAATAGGTTGAATATATTCAAAAATATTTTTTAAATAATTCTGCATTGTTTGAAACAAAGTTCTTAAAAATGAATGCTACAAATTTGAGCATTTTAGTTTTAATTACTTGGACGTGATCTAAATTTTAAATTATTTGAAATTCTAATGCCTAAATTTTTATATTCTCACAAATTCAATGAAACTGTGGTTCCTAGTTTCACTTTGACATACAAACTAGGTTTGCCAAAGTAAAGGACCCCCATATATCTCTTTATTAATATTTAGCTCATTATAATTTAACCAAAAAGCTACTTTACTCAAGTATCTTGATGTTGTTATAACTTGTCAGATTTGATTCAGCATATTTTTTCATCCAGATAGAGGAATGCTTTGGTATCTGAGAAGCAACTATATTAAATGGCATTGGGTCCAGCACTGAGCCCTTCGGGACCCCTTTAAGAACGTCAGCCCAGTTAGATAGATAATTCTTAATGTAACCCACTCTTTCCTCCCACTCATTTAGTTTGGATCCCCGTGTATAATGTATGAATGTATCAGCTTTTCATGCATTGCATCAATAATTACATTATGTGGAAAACTGTTAAAAGCCTTAGAAAAATCTATATGTGCCACAACAACAACAACAAAAAAGTGACAGGGTCATAAAAAGTTGTCAGTGAGTAAATGTTGATCTGCTATAGCTAAAACTATGTTGATACAGATCCAACAGACAATCCTTTAAATCAGTAGTCAAGATGGATAGTAAATATTTTTCAACTTACTCACCAAGGGAGTCAGACTAATTGGCCTATAACTGGAGATATTATGCATTGAACCACCCTTGTGAATAGTTATAACATCTGCACACTTCCAACTTAAAGGGGCACAACCATGAAATAAAAATTGTATTAAAGAAGGATGTAATAATTGTAGAAATTGATTTAGCGCAAGTAACCCAAAATCAACCTGGTAAGTTGTCCAGACCCAGAGAGCTGTCCTGTCTTATTCTACCTAGTGATTTTATTACAGTGTCCAAACTACAAAACATACATTCAGAAATATCATGTAAGGTGCCCATAACAGAACTGACCCTACTTGTGGAATCATATTAAACACCTCAGCCAATTATACTCCTCTGTATAATACTTTTTTATTCACAATAATAGGGGTCACTCTATTTTTTCAGCTTTACATTTCTGAACATATGAATAAAACTTATTTGTTGAAATATTAGACAAAAGATGTCCTTCATGCTTACATTTAGCTTTCAGTAATGAGCTCTTCAGTTTCCTTGTAACTAGCAGTTTTATATGTTTTTCTTATACTAAATGTCTTCCTTTTTTTCTTCAATATTTAAAATGCTTTATACTCTACCAAGAGAGTGAATAGGGATCATATTTCATGGTTATAGTTTGTGTACACTGATTTAAGTGTTCAAAGCACATGTGTGTGCAAAAGTATCCCACATACTAACCAAATCAAAACTTTTCGTAGATAGATCAAATGAGTTTATCAGCTCAGCTGTACTTAAATCAAATAATTTGGTTTTATCAAAAAGAATCTTAGCATGAAGTTTTAAGTATGAATTTGTAATTACTGCAAACTCAAGGGCATTATAATATGAACTGCCTAAGGGGCATAGTTGTTTTATGCTCACTATTTTATCTAACATATTTGTAAATAATAAATCAAGAAGATTTTCTGCCATTTTAGGAAAATGTATATGTTGAGATAAGTTATTTAGTGCACAAAGATCCACAAATTCTTTTTCTAGGGCAGACATAGATGGCCCATCCTTCCAGTTGATGTTAGCGAAGTTAAAGTCACTCAATAAAATTAAATTGTCACAATTAAAATATTTTCTTAATTTCTCAATAAAATAGTACTGTTCTGTTTTATATAACATAAGCCTCTTATAACATATCAATAGATTTATTGGAGTAGATGTTATATCAAACAATAACTCTAGAAGTGGAACATAAAGAGAATACAATAGAGAATAGTTACTCAGAACCAACTAAACATTGGAAACAAAGCAGCTTACAAGATGATCATGACTCATTGCTAAACTGAACTGGTAATCATAAAGCAAGCATTTTCTAAGAATATGCTTGTATGTTTTTAAAAAAGCCAAATACCTTATCATATTCATATGGCACTGCATGGTTGTATGGCTGGTGCTGTCACCCTTAAAGGAAACAATTATCCTATCTACCAGTTTTAAGATAATTATTGAGAGCCATAGTGACATTAACTTTATTTTTCTATTCATTAGTAAGCATACTTTAATTACCCTGGCACATATCAAACTAAGGGGTATTCATAGTAATTATATGAACATATTAAGGTTATTTGCTTTGTTCTTGAATGAGCACAACAAAGCCACCATTTATAGAGTTCACTTATACTAATGTGCAATGGCCATGAGTAAGCCTAAGCAAATTAAGTCATAATGAGATGTCATTGAGGAATGATGTAAAATGGTGTGTGCTAATGAAGTATTCTCTGACCTATTTGACATTCGTAGTGAAATGTTCCCGCTTTTCTGCATCTTAAGTTGATATGTTATATAAAGAGGAGTCTCGCTGATGCTATTCGCAATCCATAATGATGCTGTCACTCAATGCTAGCCTTGCTATAATCCATTGTGAGCTGCTTGCCTGGGCTGAGCCAAAACCACTCATACCCAGCAATGTTCACCGGCCAAGAAGGTGGACATATAAGCAGAGAATAACCTATGATCATTTTAATAATCAGGAGAAGCTAGATAGGTTTAGAGTGGACAGGGATATTATAAGGGTCTTAGTGAGTATGTATGACCACCACAGGGGTACTGGAGGAATGCTTTGATTTCTTATCCCTGTGGATACTAAGGTCTGTTTACTTGCCATGAGGACCTTCCATTGACAGATTCAGAATGTGTTGGATATTTCTCAAGTTTCTGCCTCAAGGATACTGCAGCAGTTTTTGGATGTACTTTTGGCACATATGGATCAATATATCTATTTTCTGGTGTCATCACAGGACTGAGATAGGACTATGTGTGTCTTTTTTGGGGTGGCACATTTCCCTGAAGTTCTCCATGAAGACATTGCACTCATGTTGCAATTCTGATCCACAGGGTGAGTGGTACCAAAGGACTACCATCCTATCAGTTGCTAGGTAGTATGTGATGCATATGGGATGCATCACCAACATCTCTGCTCAGCATCCTGGCAATGCACATGATTGTTGTATCTGGCACACTAGCTCACTCTACCAGCTCTTCCTGCATGGTAGGATGCCCAGTGCTAATCTTGTTGGTAAGTGGAAAATATATATATTTTTTATTATTTAAGTAGTTATTCATGGTAAGATACTGGTGAATGCTAAACCACTTCTTCTTTGTTTTGTTCCCCCTCCTTTTATGTCAGGTGATGCTGGTTATGCACTAGAGCCATAGCTCATGACACCAGTGAAAAATCCAAGTGAAGCTGCAGACAAGACCTACAACGCAGCCCTGTCCCAGACCTATATTGTCATCCAGAGGGTCTTTGGTCTCTAGAAGAGTCATTTTAGATGCCTGAATGAGTCTAGGATTGCCCTGCAGTAGGCCAAGCTACGGTGTACAGGATATTCACTGCATGTTGCATTCTGCACAACATGATCATGCACCAGTCTGGTGATGAAGTGACCCCATGCTGTCACTGCAGCTTCCAGTTTCAGTCTCACTATGACTCATGATGACCAGCTGACAGCAGTAGTAACAGACTCCGTGTGGCAGTCTTATGCATGGCGTTTGGCTGCACAGGTAAAAAGGTGATGTCTAGTCCAGAACTGTGGACCATGACATTCAGGGTAGTGTTTCCTTTCTTGTGAAAAACACATAGAGTATAATTGATGAATGCAGTGATATCTTTGGGCTGTGCTGTATGGTGTACAATCTAATGTCACTATTCATCTGACATTCCTTCTGAACTTTAAAAAATGTTTTTTCTATTTCAGAAGTTACTCATATTATTACTATTGTTTGTAAAAGTCATGCCTGAGTGCTTACTTGACTCCTGTTCTTTGATGTTGTAAGGCATCATATAAGTAATAATCATATTTTAACTGTTTTGCACATTAACTTCTAGTGGTTTACTTAAGTATGCATGCACATAATGTTCTCCAGTGATTCAATTAAAAAAATGTTAATTTAATATTTAACATGAGTTCACACCTTGCATTTGAATGAAAATATATCATGTTTTTTATATTACGCAATTCAGGTACTGCATATCAGAATATTTTATTTTGTCATACACAATAATTTCTGTCCTCAGAGACAAAAAATATCATCTGTGCAGTGGTGAGGGTAAAATGGCAGCAGTGTCTGTTTACATGGCAGAATACTCATTTTAATCTGTAATTTTCTTATCAGTGTTTCCCTGTAAACTTGTGTATTACTACTTTGAAGTTGTAGGTAACTGCCAGCTGTAATAGTGTCACTGCTTACAACATTAATGGTGTTAATTGTTGCAATCTTATGTTATGACATACACCTTCCTTTCCATTGTTCAATAGCAGTTTAAGCAGTACCATTACAGGAATGAAATGTATTCAATTCAAAAGTCTCCTTAGTACCCTCCCCCATTTTTAAATAGCTTATTCCTCTCTGAGTTAAACATTCACCTGTGTTTACGAAGGTCATATTGTAAGAAGCAGAAATTTTACACTTGAATCACAGTAGGTAAGGGTCAAATGTATCATACACATCTAAACATAGGCCAAGTGATGGGTAGAAGATTTTTGAAGAGGGGCTGTCATGAGAGCTGGACAGTGAGTTGGTCTGATGTTGTGACTTACATGATGCAGTTGATCCTACAGACCTTGATCTGACAGTGCTGTATCAATGTGATTGGGACCTTGAATGAAAGGTTCTGCTAGATGTAGATAAACACTAACATGGTGTGCATGAAATCTGTGGTACTTGTTCCCCCAGCTAATTACAATACTTTCTTGAGAAGCACTTGTAGTGCCATGTGATCTTCCCCCATGCATCCTGACAGTACCCCACCCTCTTCCTCTTGCAAGACTGACTCCTATCTGACTCTGGTAAGTCCTAACTAGTATACAAATGGAAGTGGCCACTGATGCTTGGAGTGCCACCATAGTACTCAGCACTGTGATCATGCATTATTCCTACTCTGTGCTGTGCCATTTCCATATAGTGCTAAAAATCCTCATGTGTGCCCTGGAGGACTCTGACCTTTTTCATATGACTCTCTGCGGCCCCAACAATGTCACAACATATTTGTTGCTGGGCAGCCAATGCTTTACATGTTTCCATATTCCTGCACCTGGCTCCACTTTGTAAAGGTGTCACTGTGGAAAGTGTTACCTCTGAATTTCTGCCATCATTCTGAAAGTCTTCAACTAGGTTTGGAGATACTGGTGTAGAGGTGCATGTGTTTTTTTCTGTTCAAGTTTAAGTATAATGTCAACTTGTGCTTGACTTTGTGATGCACTGTCACTTCCTGCAGAGTTACTAACATGTTGTGGGGTGAGATCTACCATTAATCGCTGGAACTCTTTGCCACATTCCTCAGGCTGAATCATAAATATAACTATGTTATCATCATCATCATCTTCAAAAGACAGTCTGCTGCTGATATTCTTCAAATGTGTTAATTGTTTCTGAGGCTAACCCTGTAAAAACAATTTGAAAACATTACTAATAAAGAAATAGCATGCCCTTATTAAGGAGGTGTGTGCCACTCTTACTGTGCACACTGCCTTCTTTGTCATTCTGTGCAGATGTGGAAGATTCACCTGTTAAGAGTAATTGGCATGTGTTTACTGCAATTATTCCATTTTACCATTCAGTTCTCTAAGGGTATATTACTGTTTTTAAACCAACTTTCCTGAACAGAAAAACATTGCTGTTAACAGCCAGTGTCCACACCACCTCTGATTATTCCAGTGCCATCATCTTCTGTGTCATAGTCATTCCCATAGATGGAGAGCAGGTTTGCCTCATCTGGTATTAAACACATAATTGTTGGAGGCACCCAGTGCTGATACATACAATGGCATTCTGCCTTGCCTTACTTTTAGCACATCCTACCATATCATTTGCCCTCTTCTTGCGGTTTGTTAATCTGTGGTTTCTTCTACTGACGACATTAATGTTCAGGACAGCTTGATTCCAGGGTTTTGTTCTTTTCAGCTTGTTTGGGGCACTCCTTTTCCTAACAGACATTACTGTATTAAGAGCTGCCATGAGAATGTGGTTTTCCTCATGGTTACATTTGTCCTTTCTTTGCCTTAATTCCTTGTTTTCCATCATAAGTGCACATGAGAAAATATTCTATGGTCATACACACACACAAAAAAAAATCTTCCATGTAATCATCAGTCAAACAACACAACAATGAAAGTGGGCCTTCCATCCTCCATAATAAAGTTAGGTAACACAAGCTCCATTATTAAATATACTTGCAAAGTCTCAGTCCAGCCAAGTAATGTTGGGCTATACTAATATGTGCAGTATGATAAATGCATTCAAAACATTAAAGAAATCATTGTGTTAACAGATTCATCCTTCCCCTAGCTCCTACCATTGTCATGTATTCATAATACTGACATTTTTCATTCAACAGTTGCACTCAAAAATCTCTAAGTAAAGGCACATGTATGTTCAGCCAACACATTTCAGTACTTCACATGTAAAACAAAGCATTTCAGCCATATACATGCACAATCACTAAATGACACCAGAACAGATGATTTTCTCAGTGATCACTAATTATTTCTGCTGCTGAATAGATTTTTGATTTATAAATCATAGCTTTATACTTTTCAACAAAGCCATTGTATTATGCCCACCATATCAGTAAACTAAACATGTCTTGAAACAAACTAACTTTATATCATTTTGAAGTGCTTCAAATAATTTTGTATTATATATTTTTTCTTACTTTAAAAGTTTGTAGTTCCTAACTCATTTAACACCCTAACTCAAGTAATTGCAAATTAATATGGTGGTGTTAAACTATGTCAAATAAATTCAGTACCATTTGCATTTTGTATGCAAAATAGGCCATTTTACATTTATCTCTGTGAACTGCAGTAATACATGTACGTCATGTATGGCCACTTATGCATGTGATTCACTCTTGGCCACTCATGAATGTGGCCTCACTTTTAAGTAAACATGCTGGGGAGTTGTCAGCAGTCCTTAGCAGCAGGAAGGTGTAGATAACCTTAGACATGCTCAAAGCTGAATATGTATAAAAAAAGCAAAATGGAGTCATATCCATGACAGTTTGCACAACCATGAAGTATAATCCCTGCCCATCTAACATCATCTAGCACACCTTATCAACTCAACTCACTTAACATTTAGTAAACATTGATAGTCTCACACACTGGAATATTTATTTCTGTAAAAAGAACCCCTTCCTCCAAAAGTCATTAATGCTGCTGCTGCACTGCATGAGGCATTTATAAATGACATTCAGGTTTAATACTCCATGAAAGCTAGCTAAGATAATGTACAGCAGGACTAGCAATTTTAAGCAATATAAAGAAAATAATGATCACATATTCTTTTTTATTTACCATATAAATGAAATGTGAATATATTCCATAAAAAAACATGTATGCGACAAAGCATTTTTGGTTAAACCAAACATACCAATAATAACTGTACTTGGTCTAATGCCTCTGCTGGTTGACTGGGTTTTTTTAAGGTGATGTCATGCCAGAGAAGGAGTGATTCTAAACCTGTAAACCATGATCCTGATCATACCGTCTTCATTCTGATTCTGGATTTTTGAATGATGGCAGCAGCTGTGAAGGCACAAGGCCATGCTCTGGGCAAATCAGAAAAGGAGAACAAAATTATGGTGCACCTTGTTAGTGACTCATACCTGGATAATATCTAGGCATGTGTAAGTGGAAGTGAATGGAAACAAATTGATATCTGGCAGGAGTTGAGTGAGCACATCAGCCCTGACAGGGGTTACCTGCTTTGGCTAATAATGCCACCACAGGTATGATGAACTGCAGAAGTACAGGCCTGACCAGCTGGCTGAGTGGTTTGACCACATAGCAGTGAAAGGTCAGAGTTCTATAGCAAATGTAACTTTTTTCTCATTTTTTTTGGTCATATTAAAGATAAAAATAAACTAAGAATGTTACATAACTGAAAGCATTTGCTAGAAAAATATGAGTAATTGCAAATATGTATCTATAATGCTATTAGAATGCAAACAAAAGCATAAATGTATCTGTACACAGAAATCATCTGTATATAAATATATGAAATGTGCATGTGATAACATAATTGTCTGTATAAATACAAATGTAATACGTATATGTGCATATATATGTCTGAAAATCACAGACATCCATCCATATAAGTACACTTAAAGGTATCTTTTCATATATATAAATGTATGTATTTACACAGAAAACAAAAAAACTAATAAATAAATAATCATTTAGTATTGTATTACCTTAACTAGGATTTGAAGTGCATAAAGTACATGCAGACAGTTTTTGTAAACAAAGAATTTTGTTTGTGTAGACCAGTAAAATATTTATTAGTATAGTAACTGTGTAAGACTGTCATTTGTTTCATAATACTAAATGCACATACAAGATGGCTGAATTAAGTCAGGCATCATGTCCTAGTGAGATCAGGTGCCATGCCCTAGTGAGACTGAAGGTTGAGAGAGAGGGATGGGGGATATAATGTCAAGTGAATGACTCATACTTTAGTAAGAAATGACCAGTTGTATTACTTCTGTATTCATTTTTAAACCATCCTTTATATGCTTATAATTATTAGGCAGAGAAATATCAAAGAACACATTTTGTACAGTAAAGGAACTGAAAAATTTCTTGATATATTTTCCCGTATGTGTACACATTCAATCTGAACACAATTCACAGACTGATACATGCAAAGCATAATATTTTAAAACACCTTTCCACCAAACAGACAAGTTGTTCACACCTATAGAAGTGTAACAATTATTCATAACTTGCAGTAAAGGAAAACTTAAAACATTATGAGAATGAAGATAGTAATACGCAAATATTTAAACACATAGTAAGAAAGTACAACAGTGAATGAAATGCTTAGCATATTAGTACTAGTAATATCAGTAGTATTAAGGAAAAAAGGTGAAATACAAGTAAACAACAATTGTCTTGTGTCTTTTCTTTCTAGCTTACAAGGAAATAAATTACAACCAGCATCAGCAGAGTAGGAGAACAGCTAGACTAGTTACAAACACTGGTAAGCATGAATAAAGTAGTACATATTATTGTGTGTTTAACTGATTTCATTCATGTAAATGAAGAAACAATTTATAAAGGAAGGTAACTGAAGCACTGCAGTATATTAAGTAAATTACTGCAATTAAATGTAAGAGATATGTTAGTATATGTGCAGCATTCTGTCTTAAACTGATTTTTGTAAGATGCAAGCATTTATAACAGTTAACGTTTTGCAAACAAGTGCATTTCAGGCACAGATATTATTATTTATGTTAATGTAATAGACTACAAAATGTAAACCCTACAAAAACTTGATAGCAATACACCCTTCCTTCTCATGTTTTCATAAGCATGCCACATATAATTTCATCTCATTTATGCATAATCACTTATGATAATATTCTTCCCAAGAATGCATAAGTACTTCCCATATCAGTAGTGCCTTGTATGCATAGCACTTCTTATGCATTCTAATTTACTTCAATAAAGATTTATAAAAATAAAAATGTTTTAAAGTAAGAAACTGAAGTCTGTGTAACATGATGCTTGAATGTATTGTGTGTATTTTCTCTTTTGTTTCCCCTCATTTTCTCTGTTTTCTTTATTTTAATAATGCACCTTCTTTATTTTATTTTTGTCCCATTTATGTTCATTTTTTACAGATCCAAATTCCTCAGGAGCAGCTCAGATACTTACTTCGGTCTGCTTGTCCAGGGACATCCTCTCAGTGTTGGGGAGGTGGCACCAGTTCTGCAGACACACTGGTACTTGACAGCCTGGCAAGCCTCACTGAATGAGGGCTTCTGGATGTGGATGAGGATATGATGGAATAGGTCATAGAAAGATAGACTCAGCCAATCTAGGCCTTTCTTCAACATGTTCAAGACATGCTTTTTCAGTTGGTGCTGACCACCATGCCACCACAGGGCCATATTCCGTCCAAATCAGGGTCTTCTACAGCAACACCATTTTGCTGGCACCACTCCTCATCACCCAATCTTCCCTTATCCTCACTCCTACACCATCTTACCTGTCTACCACCACACTACCCTCTTATATAAAAAAAATGTTAAACAAATAGTAGGATCTATCCCCATCCAAAACCATAGTGCCCCTCCTCTTCCACCTCTTCCAGCACAACCCTCTTGATATGTTCCTGCTGTGTCTCCCTCTTTCTTCAGTCTCTCTTTTTTCAGTCATTCTTATCACCCTCTCTGCATTCTTTAAAGTAAATAAAAGGGTGTCCACATAAGTGGTGCAGTGGTTGATGTTGTTACCTCACAGTAAGAGGTTCTCTGGTTTGTTTCTCGGTTGGGGTGCCTTTTGTGCAGAGTCTGCATGTCCTCCCTGAATTCACATGGGTTTCCTTCAGGTACTCTGGTTTCCTCCCACATTCCAAAGGAATGTGTCTGGAGCATTTCTCCCTGGCCTCTGCTCTGAAAATAGGCTCTGTTCTAGTCAGACTCTCCCAGTCAATAAATGTTAACTAAATAAATAATTAAGGATACTCCTATATAAAACATTTTAAAACCCTTTATTTTTTAAAATATTAATAATACAGGCTATACAGTCTGCAGCTTGCTTTAAGTCTTTCAAGCATGACTGTGCATAGCTGCATCCATCCCCAATATCCAAATACATGTAAAGTAATACAAAAACTACTACCTTCATGTAGTACTTTGTATGTACTTAATGCTTAACTTTAGGTACTTTGCACTTTGCTGCAAGTAAGCATGTTTTTCAAAATGCCTTTGTTTTACCTTGTTCAGTCCAAATAACTTGTGCTTAGCTTATTTGCATATGCAGATAGTGATGTTCTTCACTGATAACGGCCACATAGGTGAGAAGTTTCAGGCTACGAATGCCGCCCTAGCTATCGAGGTTTTCTTGTCCCAACTACTCCAATCATAATTTAAACCAAAGATGCAAGACTTTCATGCAAAAGAAGTGGAACCACCAAAGAATCCATCCTCTAGTTGTATAATCTGTTTCCATCTAATTTTTGCTGTAGAGCACAAACAAAACATACTCAAACTATCTGTTTTAGTTGTCCCACACTTCTGACAGCAATTATCTTTCTTTCTTCTTAGCTACCAACTGTATAGCACTCACATTAGTCCCAGAATCTGGGCTTCATCTTAATGATCACTACTCTTTTCTAGACTTAATGCCACTCATTTTCAGTTTGTATTACATCAAACTCATTTCTTTTGTAAAATGGTGATGATAGCCTGACCTCATTTGCTCCCAAAGTTCTTGATAAGCTCTACCTATTTTTACTTTTCTTTATACTAATTCATTTCAGCCTAACTCTGAGCTCCCTATAGAAATAGCAGAATGGTAGACTGAATACCAAATAACTTTTTAATTCGAGGTAAATAAACCATGGATTGAAAGCAAGAGTCTCATGGTATATGACTTCTATTTAATAGGTGTTCTTCCAATATCTTACCTAGTCATACAGAATAGTTAAGCCAGTGTCTTACATGAATGCATTACAGACATCTCTACCATCATATAAAGTACTTCTATATTTTGATAATTATTTTATTTTATTTATTTATTTAACTGCATAACTGGACTGGTCAACTGGCCCTTTACACCCATGACCCAGGCTATATAGAACAGGCAATAAAATAATACAAAGAAAGTGGACAAAAGAGAATGGATAAGTTAAAAAAGCATTACATAATATGAGTATTGTACAGTTAGGGATCTAAATTTTAGCAAAGATAAAATCTAATTTTGCAAACACAATATTCAAACGGACTCTTTAAGCATGTTGCTTCTTCCCATTAAACACAGAATAAATACACATTTTCCATAAGAAATGTACACTGATCGACTCACCAAACATTTTACATCATCACACTAGTCATGCAAATATTCTACAGGAAATATGCCAAAAGCTGACAATCTTCATTATGATTGTTACTCCTGTGGGAAAGTATATGTTCAAGAGGCAGATGTTTTGTATAACCTCAGCTCTTGAAATGTTTCAGAGCAAAATTAATGGTATGCTAAAATGGTTGTGGATATGTATGATATCCTAGTATTTTGTCCAGAAAAAGAAACACATCATTGAAAAATAAAAGTAGTGTTTCAAACCACTGAAAATTCTAGATTAAAGTTAAACCAAGACAAATTTTGCTTTGGAATGGTGGAACTTCAATTTTTTGGTCACAGTATATATGCCAGTAGATTTAGACCAGATGCAAGCAAGGTCAGAACAATGTTAAGACAAAATCCTAACTATGAGTAACTTCTTTGGCAAATCTGTGTTAGATCTCCCCAACTATAATATGTCTATTAACTCATTCAGTTCCGAGAAATAAGAAGCCAATTAATCCCCTGCATCTTGACATTTTTCAGCTAGGAAACTATGTGCTTCCTGAAAGGTTTTCTCCCAAATACTTTACTAAGAGCACTCCTCATATGATTTGCAATATGTCAGAAAGCATGTGTTACAAAAAATGCCAATGACTGAAGTTGTTTGGTGGACACTAGACTATGCACTATGTCTATGCACTATGCACTATGTCTGTATCAAAAGTCTGTCTGGTGACATTGAATTTATACTATATACTTATTAAAGCAAAATAGAGTTTTAAGTAAAAATATATTACTATTATGCTCAAACAAAAGTATTATTTATGCGATTGTTGAAGATAGACCCAATATATCTGTGAGTGGATTGTATGGTTTTGAAAACGTTGTTAAATGTTTTATGGCAAGACTGGGTAGAACATGTATCTAATCCATGTGGATTATACATATCATATTTTTACACTATGCACAATAATATTAATCTATAAGACCATGCCTGTTATATGGCAATTATGAGTAGCACAACTGTGCACCTTAATGTCTATATATAAGATTTCAACAATTTTTCTCTTGCAGGCAGCACAGCTTTTGTAATATTAATATCTATATGAAAATAATGCTGTTATTCATAACCGCTTTACCAAGCAAATATTTATATCTCTGGAAAATATTACATTACCCACAATGTTATAATGTGATTTTTCAAATAACGCCCATGGCTTGCATATCCCACTCCGGTTTGATGTGCATTCCTAACAAATCATGTTACCTTGGAGATGCCATCTTGATCACTAATTATCAAGGAGTTATTGAGAAATCCATCTGAATACTAGAATATTGGTAAGATTAGTAGTGTGTACATAAAACAAACAGTTACATCTCTAGAAGAATCTATCCTGCATAACTTATTTTAATCTTGCAAGGTTCATCAATATAACTTGATCACACACAGTAAATTCAATAAGGAAACTTTTACTTTCAGTCTACTCCAGATCAACTGTGTCCCACAGATGAAGCAGTGGATGCATTTAATGCAGTATTTCTAAATATCCTAGCAAAGCAAGTACCATTAAGAACCAAAAAAATTTAAACAAACCAGCCCCTTGGTTAACTGAAAAAAAAATACAACTCATACAACTTAGAGATAACACCTGAGTCATGACTATAAACCAAATCTCAAACATCCCTGCAACAAAACATCCCTGAAAAACCCTTTGTCATCAATACACATTTTTTGTCTCCTCCCTCATCTATACACTATTCACTTTTTCACCATCAGCTGTCCACAAACACATACCATACAGGTTTTTGCACACAACCAACTATCTATATACTGCCCTGCAAACATCTCCCCATCCTTTACCACACCACTTTCTCTCCATTTCTTTTAACACTTCTTTCATTAATATACCACAAAGCCATCATCTTACCAAACCTCCACCTCCTTCTACCCATTATCTAAACTCTCACAATCTCACTTCACAATGACAGTAAGTCAATTGATACTACTTTCTACACTCACAACACTAGTTCACTTCACTAACTACCATAATATTCCCACAACATATCCCACCTCCATCACAAACACACATACATCACAAACCCTCTTTCTTTCTCTGTCGCTCTCTCCATCTCTGTACCAAAATACATGCTCAGATCTGTTCTTTTATAGATTCTGATGACGTTTTGCTACAAACTTACGAAAGTGCTAAATCCTGTGGTTATTAAAGTGGACTTTTGGGATTTTGGTTATGCTGCATTTTGGTGTTTCTGTTTAACATTGTTTTCTTTGCATACTTGTTCTGGTTCTTGGTTTGGAAGTCGTCTCTTATAGAAATATTAAAGTCAAAAACAGCACTTTATCAGCAGTACTGAAAGTCAGATACAAATGGCTCCATACATTTACTCACCCCACCTCCATCCTGAAACTTATTGGACATATTCACCTTAACCCCAGACCTACACATCAACTACCCACCATGGACAACATATTACTGTCCAATGCTCCCAACACAATTTTCTCAACAAGTAATGAAACAAACCTCATTCTTTTCAACATTAACCTCAGAAGCATCTGCAGCAAAATTTATAATGTCCATGTATGTCTAGATTTTTACTCCCCAGCCCTTCTAATCACCACTGAAACCTGAATAAAACAAGAAATAGTTGACAGTGAAGTTATTCCCCCAGGTTTTATCATTCTCAGAATAGGCATAAATATTAAAAGAGCAGGTGGTATTGCTATTATTTATAAAAGCAACTTCGAAATAACTCCAGCCCATTTAAATATCCCAAAAATTAATAATGCTGAACTTCTGATAGCATATCTCAAAATCAGCCAAAAGAAATCTATATGTATCTCAGCAGTATACATCCCTCATTAAACCTTCATCTTAGGCGAGCTAAATATACACTGGCAATCCATAAACAGCAGCAACCTAAAGGACTCTACTCACTTATTTGGCTTCACCACCACAATCAACAAAATCACTAACAGGCAGTCTACACTGGACTGAATATTGACAAACAAACCCCATAATATAAAATCCACTGGTTGCTTACCAGATTATGTAAGTAGCGCCATCCCAACCTATGTAATCAGACAACATGTTTCACCCAAACATATAATCTATAAACAAGTATGCAATTTAACCAAATTTGATAAAGACACATTTATTACAGCCCTGTCCCACTGCAACTGGAATTTATTAAGAGTAATTCCCCTAGGTAAAGCAGTTACTCACTTCTGTTATACCTCCCTAAAAATACTAAATGATTTAGCACCACTTAGGGCAAGAAGAGTAAAAGTTAACACAGCACCATGGCTGACAAAAGAGACCAAACATCTCATGCTACAAAGAGATAAAGCATGGAAAGTACGGTATAAGAATAAAACACAACATGCCTACCAAAATTTTAGATATCTCAGAAACCGTACCAAGATTCTTGTTAAATCTGACAAGAAATCGTACTACACTAATAACAAAAAAAATCACCAAAACAACTCCATACTTTTTGGGTCCTCTATAAGTAAGCTATTACACCTAGGCCATACCATGACACCCTGTCCTTCTACTCAGTGTAATACTCTTTTAATCCAGTCAGTTCTATCACTAATTGATGACCACCTCACTTCACCCCTCCAAGTTCCATCTGTTCTCGAAAGCAACTCACTGTCTTATAGTTTTCAGCTCATTCCAGCGTCAGCCATAAAAAAAAAAAATGCTAGCCAAATTAAAAGCAACAACCAGAGCTGCCAATAACCTTCCCACTGAATTCTTTAAAATAGGTGCAGAAGCACTACTGTTTCATGTCTCCATTCTAATCAACCAGTCAGTAACTGAAAACTTGGTCCCATCCATCCTGACAAAATCCATCATTGTACCTCTTCATAAAGGAGGTACTTCAACAGAGTTAACAAACTATAGACCTCTTGCTATTATATCACCCCTCTCTAAAGTCTTTATGAAATGTATTCACTCTCAGCTTATGAAACATATAACCAAACACAACATCCTCTCCAACACCCAGCATGGCTTCAGGCCCAACCACAGTACTACTACTGCCCTCATCAACTTTACCACCATAGTAAACCAATACAGAAATGAGGCAACTTTGAATCTTCACTTGTCCTTACCTTTCTTAAGCATTTTACACAGTGTCCCACCAAAAGCTTCTCTCTGAACTCAATACTAGCTCTCACTTACCCCTCCCTCTCCTGGTTTCACAGTTATTTATGCAACTGTCAGCAGGTAACTAAATGGCAACAAAACCTTTCAGCATTTCAAGCAATCTCTGTTGGTGTTCCCCAAGGGTCAATACTTGACCCCATTCTGTTTAATATTTTCATAAATAAACTTCATACCACTACAACACTTGCTACTCCCATACAATATGCCAACGATTCATTGCTTATCTGCTCTGCCCCATCCATAACAAAATTACAGGAGATGCCTCAAAAATATTTTGCTGTCATTGAAATATGACTGAAAAAATTCTAACTTGTTGCTTAATGCCAAAAAAAAAGAAAAAAAAAATCAAAAAACAAAAACTTATGGTACTTACTCCAAAACAACACTTTAACCAGAACACACACATTTTATATTACCTCAAGTAATAACACAAAAGTAGAAATGATAAGTCAAATTAAACTACTCAGAGTCATAATAGATGACAAATTCATATTTGATAACCGCATACTTCATTCCATTAAGAAAACTCAACAAAAACTCAGCTTCGTGTATAGGGCCAAACACTACCTGACAGATCAAGTAAGGATTACCTTAGCAGTAACATACCTCCTTCGTTCTGTATCATATGCTTCCTCTAGTCTTACAAATATCAGAACTACATATAAAACTAAACTACCTTCCTGCTACTACAAAACTGCTAAATTTGTAACCAGCCATCCTTATTAAACACACCACTGCCTTGCATTAAAACAATTTAACTGACTTGAACTCCAGGAGCAGTTGACATGCTCACAACTAATTATTGCCCACAATCTACTGTATTCTCCAGACAAATTCCCAGGATTCCAAAAACCTCTGCTGCAGTATTCACCCACTACAGACCTTCGATGTAGCAATACACTTTTACTATGTATCAGTAAGACATGCAACACTGCTGGAGATTCTCTCTACTCTCAGTTTGTGTCAAAACTGTGAAATGAAATCCCCACAGTTAAAACAGATAGAAAATGTAAATAATTTCAAAACTTTGCTTAAACAGCACCTATGCCAAAGATGGCTCTGTTCTTTCTGCTCATCTGCCTAGCTTTACTTAGATAACTTTTTTTCTGAATCTTACAGCCACTTTGCTTCCCAGTCTTTCTATACCTTATCGCTCCTTCTCATACTGCGCTTATTACCTAAGCTCTTACTTTTCCTCCTGTTCTTATACCTCATCACTAACTACAACTATGCCAGGTAAATACTTCTAGAGATGTAACTGTTTATTTTAGGTACAAGCTACTTATCTTAACAATATTCTAATATTGAGATGAATTTCTCAATAATTAATTGATCGTTAGTGATCAATATGGCATCTCCAAGGTGATATCTTGTCTCAATTCTAATAAATTACCTTGAATATCCCCTGGCTGCTGTGCGCTCCTGGCCCTAGCAACTCACTCTATCTTTCCATCCCTCTATACTGTAAAGTGAATTCAGAGATTTCCTGGCCAGAGAATAAGGACCCCTTTCAATCAAAACCAGCCACCTCTACCTAATCTAAGGAAGCTAAGAGTCCTAGCACTGAAGGAAACAAGGAAATTTCCATCCCTCTCTACTGTAAAGTGAATTCAAAGATTTCCTGGCCAGAGAATAAGGACCCCTTTCAATCAAAACCAACCACCTCTACCTAATCTAAGGAAGCTAAGAGTCCTAGCACTAAAGGGACAAGGAACTTTCCATCCCTCTATACTATAAAGTGAATTCGGAGATTTCCTGGCCAGAGAATAAGGATTCCTTTCAATCAAAACCAGCCACCTCTACCTAATCTAAAGAAGCTAAGAGTTCTAGTACTGAAGGGAGCAAGGAACTTTCCATCCCACTATACTGTAAAGTGAATTCAGAGATTTCCTGGCCAGAGAATAAGGACCCCTTTCAATCAAAACCAGCCACCTCTACCTAATCTAAGGAAGCTAAGAGTCCTAGCACTGAAGGGAGCAAGGAAGCACGTGTTATATAAACCTATGTGTATGACAGCCCTTTTTTAAAATACCTACAGCTGCATCTAATAAACTATCTAGCCGGATGCCCAGCAGCCATGCCCCTCTCTACCTCTAGCAACTAAAGCTTTCTCCTCCTTGTATAGCCTCCAGAAGCTAATAACCAGAGACTCCCTACCTTTGTTTTCTAACTCTCTCTCTCATACTAGCCGATTCTGCTGCAATTTACTTTTCTTCAGCAGGTGGTTACCTTCACTAGGTGTGTTCCTCACACTTCTTACCCCATCTCTCTCCTATCTGAACTTAAAATACAGCAGTGCTGTAGTAGATTACATGTACAGCACACCTACATCCTCCTCATTCCTCACTAGAGCACTCAGGGATCTTCTCTTATATTGTTTCCCCTGGGTTTCTACCTACCTGATAGTACCCTCATAGGTATTAGCAATCCATTGATTGTTCACTCCAAATTCTCACTTACTTGTCTGGTATATTGTATCTTCCTCACTGTTCTGCCCTTTCTTCTTCCTATTTCTTCCTGTTGCCCCTTTTCTGTCCCACATCCTGTCCCTTCCTCTCTCCCTTTCTCTTCTCATTTCCTCCTAACTTAACTCTATGTGATAACCCTCCATATACTCTCTCTTCAATCTAGAGCTTTAGCCCCTCCCATGACTTACCTGCCCATACCTCCTCCTTCCTACTTCACATACTTTCCAAAACTATAAATCTGGGATGCCCGGTGAGGCAGCATCTTTATTGCTTTGAATATCTCCTGACTGCTGTGTGCTCCTGGCTCTAGTGACTCACTCTATGTAAGTTACTCTCAATTGCTGTTATGGATTGTATTACTTGTATAGTGCTCAAATGTTAAATATGTGTAGTATGTGTTCAGTTATTACATACAACATTGAATACCGCTCAAGCTGTCTCAACTAATCAGTGATTGCCCTAATTGTCTAATAACAACCTTTTGTAACTGCATTTCCCACGTTAAGTTGCATGCTAAGTTGCTTCCTTGAATGAGCAATATTCTACTATTTTTTTTTCTTTACTAAGTAATGGTGCAGTAAAGTGTGATATTACTCTGTGTTTGTACTAAGCAACCCTTAATTACTAAGGGTATGTGTTGCAAAACATTTTATAATGACATCTAGACTAAATTTGTTCGCCATGCCTTTATATTGCCACTGGTAACTGCGCTTACTGTGTCGAGTTTGTGTGGATTACATCACGTCTGAGTGAGTGTTCTGCTACACCTTGTGTTTACTAGCCTGAAATAGGTGATTATCAGTGTTTTTCAGGGTTTTTATTTTACATCTAGCCTATTGTTATACATTTGGTGTTATTCCTCCTTGTCTTGGGCATTCTTGCACCAAATATGCCCTTTTTATATTGTACATACTGCTTCTTCTTGACGGAATCCCTGGGAATTGTAGAGTTTGACCATTCATGCATTAGCAGACATAAAAATAATGCTCAGGGGTTGGGAAACACGTTATAACTTGCTGTCCATTGCTGTAATTAGCTCACAGCCTCCCCAAATGTATTTCAGCAACATGTATCGTTACAGCTTTGAAAATGACTGTGTTTAGTACCGTGGTTACTCTTTTTGGACCTAGCTTCTACCTTGCATCGTACTGAGTAATTTACCATAGTTCTGTTCATTCATATGCTATATCAGCCCCTAGATTACAATTTATTATTCCCACAGCCTGAGGGAATATGAATGAACTGTAGCATTCTATTATTATTGCTAAACGGCCATTGTAGCTCACAGGAGCTGGGATATTATAACATCTATAGGCTGCGCTAGACTGTATTTAGCACGGCCGCTGTGCAAGGTCAAAGTAGCTGATATGAGCTTGAAAATACTGATATTTAAAGGCTGCGGAAGGCCGTATTTAGCACACTGCCTCCTCACTAACATGTAAAGTTTAGGGGCTTATTTTAGTACTGCAGAACATCTGCATAGTTTTTGTAGCACATAGCTGTTATCATTGTTTGTTAGTTTCTCTCAACTAGCTTGTAGAAGCCTAAGAGAACTGCTGTGTTATTATTTCCAGTTATATTTTTTTTCTGAGTAGTGCTTTCAGTACTGTAATACACCCTGTTTTACATGTAGCCAACCACTGCTTTATTTTATTGCTGTTAGTGTAAATATGTGTAGCTTAATTATCAAATGTTTCAACTGCATGAATGCCTGTTGTACTACCCTTATTATTGTAAAGCTGTTTCTGCTTAGATTTGTACTGACTTGTTCTTATTTCTCCCTCTCTTTCCAACTTACACAGCTTTCCATCCCACTATACTGTAAAGTGAATTCAGAGATTTGCTGGCCAGAGAATAAGGACCCCTTTCAATCAAAACCAGGAACCTCTACCTAATCTAAGGAAGCTAAGAGTCCCAGCACTGAAGGGAGCAAGGAAGTACGTGTTATACAAACCTATGTGTATGACAGCCCTTTTTTTAAAATACCTACAGCTGTATCTAATAAACTATCTAGCCAGATGCCCAGCAGCCATGCCCGTCTCTACCTCTAGCAACTAAACCTTTCTCCTCCTTGTATAGCCTCCAGAAGCTAATAACCAGAGACTCCCTACATTTGTTTTCTAACTCTCTCTCTCATACTAACTGATTCTGCTGCAATTTACTTTTCTTCAGCAGGTGGTTACCTTCACTAGGTGTGTTCCTCACCCTTCTTACCCCATCTCTCTCCTATCTGAACTTAAAATACAGCAGTACTGTAGTAGATTACATGTACAGCACTCCTACATCCTCCTCATTCCTCACTAGAGCACTCAGGGATCTCGTCTTCTATTGCTCTCCCTGGGTTTCTACATACCTGATAGTACCCTCATAGGTATTAGCAATCCATTGATTGTTCTCTCCAAACTCTCACTTACTTGTCTGAACCTGCTCCGTTTGCACTGCGGGCTCACTCCGCTCCCCTACCCTACCCCCAATTCCCATCCACCCCAAGTGCTCCTAGCCTTATACCTCTCTAGCAGCTCCCACAGTCCCATTACCAAATCCTAACCTGCCTCTCATTAGGGATATTCTGTAGGTAATCCATCACTCCTCCCACATCTCTACAAACTCCACCTCTCACTCACTACCTTATAACTTCTATATCACAATGCCTAGTGCACTCATGTCTACTTACCTAAAACACTTAATCTTGTACTCACTCCTACCCTATATCCCAACAGTCTATGAACATCTCAACTACTCTAACTTCCACCATCCCTCTAAACAAACATCCCTACCAGCTATAACAAGCACCCTTGAACACATCAACATGACATCTAGAGCCACCTATCTCCTCCCAAAGTATCATAGGGTTGCCCATATTACCTATAAACATCTCCAAACCAAGAAAACCCACAACATATTCTATCATCCTCTAATTCACACACACAGACTACACCAACACATCCTACTGGATGGTGACATTCATCCCAACCCTGGTCCCACCAATAACTGCCCCACTAACCCAGTTAGACCCTCTCCCTCTACCTTTTACACCCCTACAAGGCCTCCTAACTCCCTCTTCATAGCTCACCTAAATATACGAAGGACAAACAATAAAGTGACCCACCTGCATGCTCTCCTAGAAGTACATGAATTTGACATCTTATGCCTAACTGAAACATGGTTAAAACCAGCAACCCAAGACTATGAAATCACCCCTCCAGGATACAATATTTTGAGATTAGATCACCTGAACAAGAAGGGTGGGGGCGTAGCCATAATATATAAAGCTGAGCTCCAAGTTACTTTACTAGATATACACCCACCCTCTGATACCAGTACTGAAACTCTTATCGCTAAATTTCAACTAAACACTTGTAAGTCCATCTACATTATATACTCCTATCTTCCTCCTGGTAATAATATCATCACCCTTGAAAATATCCTTAGCTGGCTTTCCACAAACGTCCCTCAAGAAACCATAGTGCTAGGTAACTTTAATATAGACTGGAATAGCTGTAATACTGATAATCCTACTAACCACATACATTTACATGGCTTTTCCCAAACTATTTCCTCTCCTACCAGAATTCACAAACCGACTAATAAAGAAAGCACCCTATATTGGATTCTAACAAATACTCAGTCCCCAGCATATAAAGCAGGCACCCTACCAGACGACATTAGTGATCACTCACTAACATATATAATTAGACAAAAAAACTAGTATTCCCTACCCTACCGCTTACAGAACCACTTGTTCTAATAAAAATTTTAGCCCTGCAAGCTTCCAAAGTAAACTTAGTGTCTGTGATTTGTCACCCCTAAAACACCTCCAGCTAGAGGATGCAGTGACATATTTCAACTACAAACTCTTAGAAATCTTGGACTACCATGCTTCTACTTGTACTCTTAGGATCAGGACAAAAATTGATCCATGGCTAACTAAGGAAACTAAGCAAAAAATAAAACTTAGAAACAAATTTTGGGCCAAATGGCGTACTACTAAAGACCCAGCTGATCATTTAAAATTTAAACAGCTTAGAAATACTACTAAAACATCAATACTATTAGATAAAAGAAACTTCTATTTTCAACTTCAACAAACTAACCAGCATAAACCACAAATATTCTGGACAGGTATCAATAGACTCCTGCATCCAGGCCATTTGAAGACACCAATGCCATCAGGAATAGCCCATGAGACTCCCAAACAAATTGCTGATGCCTTTAATACCTTCTTTACTGATGCCATCCAGTCACTTGCTAACTTATTACCTCCTGTATCCTCCAATCTGCCTTCCTCCTCAACAACCTTAGCGCCTTCATTTCAACTACAACCTGTTCCTACATCCCTCATCTGTACCCTTCTTCACAAACTCAAACCATCTACCCCCCTCTGCTAACCTACTACCTGCCAAATATCTGCAAATTGCAGCTAAAATTATAGCATATCCTATTTCTATCCTAATAAATAGAACCATAACAGAAGGCACCCTCCCATCCATTTGGAAAATCTCCCATATAATCACCCTACATAAAAGAGGTAATTCAACAGAACTCTCTAACTTTCATCCAATTGCCCTACTCTCTCCCTTAGCTAAAATTATGGAAAAAATGCATCCACCATCAACTGTTAGACCACCTTCTCCAAAATAACCTATTAACTAACTCTCAACATTGCTTTAGACCTTTCCATAGCACCATCACTGCCCTCCTATCATTTTCTGACCACATTAACAAAAACCGTAACAATAATACCCTTTCCTCAGCAACCTTTATTGATCTATCTAAAGCATTTGACATGGTCAGCCACCACCTACTGTTGAATATACTTAAGTCACTCTCACTTGATACACATGCACTACTGTGGTTCAAGTCCTACTTAGCAAACAGGCAACAGGCAGCGCTTTGAGACAATAGTCTATCTAACCTCCTCTCTGTCACCCTTGGTGTACCCCAAGATTCTATATTAGGCCCTCTTCTATTCTCAATTTTATTAATGATCTAAATGTAAACATCCCTCAAGCCACATGCATACAATACGCAGATGACTCCACATTAATATGCTCCGTTACTGGAATATCTGAACTGCAGTCCCTTACCCAAAATGTCTTTGAATTAGTAGAAAAATGGTTCTTACAGAGCTCTCTCCTCCTTAACCCCAAAAAAGACTAAACTATTGCTCTTTACTCCCACACAAAAGTCCACCCCTATTGACTTCATTATCAAATCTAATAATGGCACAGTCATATCTCCTGACACTACCACCAAACTCTTAGGCATAACAATAGACCACAACCTTAACTATGATACTCATATCAACACCACAGTAAAGTCAGTTAACAGAAAACTAGGCTCGCTCTATAAAATTAAACCCTTCCTTACTCTCATAGCTAGAACTACTATTGCCCACACCCACCTTATCTCTACTCTCTTATATGCCTCTCTTATATACACTAATTTATTTAAAAGCAACCTCAACAAGCTGGCAACCTCCTACAATAACATTGCCAGATTTGCAACTGGCTCCCCTTTTAGAACCCACCACTGCCAAAATCTGTAACAACTGGGTTGGCTGGAGCTGTATAATCAAATTCTATTCCATCAACTCATATTGCCCATAGGACCCTTTATCATCCATGCAGGACACCAATACTCACAAGTCTAATCACCCCTTATAAAAATCTTACACACCTACGCTCAGCAAATAAACTACTGGTATCTAGACAAAAACCCAACAATAAAGCAGAGGATTCTCTAACACTGTGGGAAAAACCTGGAACCTACTTCCTAGTGAACTCACATCTCTTTCTTCTACTCCACTATTCAAAAAGGAACTCAAACTATACCTTAAAACCCACTGGCTATGTCCTTGTACCAACTCTGACTGACATCCCTCTTCCTGTTATCCCAAAGTCTATCATTAAATACTACTCACCTAGTAGCTACTTTTAAGACCATTACCTCCTTCCCCTCTGTTAATCTGCTCATATAACTATCCAAAGACTGCAAAAAACTCATTCTTCTCAGAGACCATTATAGATTAGGATAATTGTACCCATGAAGGCCTTTACAAATGTGTCACTGCTTTATATATGAGTCGCTGCCATTAAATTTGTGTCCCTGCTTTGTAAATAATTATCTGTTCTTCTGTGACATCTACACAACTTTGATTTCAAATGTGTCACATCTTTCTAAATGCTTTCTTTCTTCTATTAGTGTTTCGTCAAAAAAAAAAACTTTTATTTTGTTTGTTATCTATCATAATTACTATGTTACCTTGTATACAACTATTGTGTCTGACAAGTGAACTGTATCTGTAGTTGCAATATTCTGCTTTGTTTTATGTGGAGCTTTTCTCCCCGGGCCTCTACTTAAAATGGACATATATGCAATTAGACTAGCCCGGTCAACAAATGTAAAATAAAATAAATAAATAAAATCAATAAACTGCTCTATTCAAGAAAAATATGTCCCCACCTTATGGGAAAAAAAAATCTTATATAATACCCATCCATAAAGGCAGCTCATCAACCGAGCTAACAAAATACAGACCAAATTTACCAAATACACACTAGCAATCATGCATCACAGAGATAAAGTCTGGGCACACTACCTGAAAAATAAGACCCATATCTTACATAATGAATACAAAACACTTAGAAATAAAGTAAAAAAGCTCATCACCTCTGATCGACAAAACTACTTCTCCATCCTCCAAAACAGTAACAAAACAAATCCTCAAAAATTCTAGAAAGGTATCTCTACTCTACTTAACCCCAGCAAACCAGGCACCTCCACCCCGGACACTAACGCCCCTGATACTGACTTAGCTACCCAATTTAACTCATTCTTTATTGAATCTTCTCTAACAACACCACATTCTCCAATCTACCCCCATCCTCTCATACCAACACTCCACCCTGCGCTGCTACCACCCCCTCACTCTCATCCACTAACTTTCCACCCTCCACCTCTCCTCCTACTCTCACTTCCTCCCCATCTTCTCCCCCCAACACCCCCTCTCCTCACTCCCCACTATTCTCATTAAAACCCATACTCACTTCTACTATAAAAAAACTCCTACAGAAACTAAAGCAATCCACTAACGCTCCTGATAACATCCCTTCTTACTTTCTTAGCATAGCTGCTTATGCAATTGCCTACCCCTTTAGCATTCGAATCAACCGCTCTATCCAGGAAAGTACAGTTCCCCAAATCTGGAAAAAGGCCTTTATCATACCTTTACATAAAGGTGGCAACAATAACAGTGTGACTAATTTCCACCCAGTCGCTATCCTGTCTCCAATCTCTAAACTCCTAGAAAAGTGTATCCAAATTCAACTCCTACCACATCTCTTAGATAATCATCTACTAACCCCCACACAACATGGTTTCAGACCTGGTCACAACACTATGACAGCCCTCCTCTCCTTCCTTGAAACTGTAAACAAAGCCCGGGACTCTGGACTTATTGTCTCTACCCTACTACTCGACCTCTCTAAGGCCTTTGACACTATATCACACAGCCTGCTTTTAACGAAACTCTCAAAACTTAACCTATCTCCTTCATCCTTGAACTGGTTCTCCAGCTACCTATCAAATAGATATCACTCAGTAAAATGGAAAAAGGCAACCTCCTCATTTCTAAATACCCCAATCGGAGTTCCCCAAGGCTCCATATTAGGTCCCCTGCTCTTTAACATATTCATAAATGATTTCCGTAACTCTATCCCATTCTCAAACATTATCCAATATGCAGATGACTCAACTATTATCTGCTCGGCCTCATCTATCCCTACACTCCTCAAGCTTACTCAAGATGCTTTTTTAACCACAGAGCAATAGATGAAAAGAAACCACCTAGCACTCAACGCCTCTAAAACCAAATTAATGGTGTTCACCCCCTCTAAAGTCACCTATTTAGACAGTAACACATTCTCTATTACTAGTCAAAACAACACATCTCTGGAATTGGTCTCAGAGGCCAAATTACTTGGTGTCCAAATTGATAACCAGCTCAAATTCAACTCCCATATACAACTAAATATCAAAAAACCCCATCAAAAACTTGGTATGCTCTATCGGCAAAAGCACTACCTTACACCTGCTACTAAAATCACTCTTTCTACTTCCTTTCTTATCCCCTCACTTCTCTGTGGAGCACCACTTCTAACTAACATACAGTTCTCTCTGAAAACACAACTCTCCTCCTGCTACAACAAAATTGCCTAGTTCGCTACCAGCCACAAGTCCTCCACCCACCACTGTTCCTCTCTCCAACAACTACATTGGCTAAAACTACCCAAGCATCTCACCTATACTCAACTAACTCTTGCACACAAGCTAATTTTCAACCCCTCTCTCTGTCCCTCCCTGTCTTCTACCTTTAAAATGCACCTACCCAATAGAGTATTAAGGTCTAACAACCAAAATCTATTAGAAGTCTACAAACCAACTCGTCCCCCAGGCAAAAATCTTCTATCACATGGTTTAGCATGCCGCTGGAACTCCCTACCTCCATCAATTCGTATCACCTCCAACCATTTTACTTTGAAAAAATCTCTTCATTCATATCTAGTATCCCAGTGGGAATGCTCTTGCTTTCACACCACATAACTAACACTGGTAATTTCCATCTTCCTTTCCATCCCCTATTTACACCTGCAATATTCCCTTAGAATTTCTCCTATCTCATACACTCTTAGTGTTATTATTGTATCCACAACAATACATCACGCTGTACCCCTTACGTGTAGGATTCCTGATATGTAACTGTACTTCTCATTAATTACTTTGCAACATTACTTCTTTGTTTGTACCACCTGTAAGCTTCATCACTAGTTTGTATTATTTGTAAAAGTTTCATCTCTAGTTTGTATTAGCTGTAATGTTTCCTCCACTACTTTGTAATTGTTTGTTTAAATCTTTTACTCTTGTATAATTATCATGTTTAATGTATTGTAACTTTGATTGTTTGGAGCTTTTCTCCCCAGGACTCCATTGAAAACGGGTTCTCTTTGGCCCAATGGACTATCCTGGTAAACCAACTGCAAATAAATAAATAAAATAAATAAATTGCCATTCTCTCACCCTTTTCCAAAGTCTTGGAAAGATGTATTCACTCTCAAATTACTATATATATATATATTATGTCTCATAACCTCTTCCCCCTCACAGTATGGCTTTACACCCAATCGCAATACAATATACTGCCCTTATAAGGTTTAAAGATGTAATATATTACAATCAAAATTTAGGTCTTCTAACCTCAACCCTATTTCTGGATCTATCCAAGGCATTTGACACAGTGATTCATCTAATTCTCCTAAGTAAATTCTCTTCCTATAGGTTGTCTCCATCCTCACTTAACCAGTTTCTTCATTACCTTGCTAATTGGTCCTAAGCAGTGAAATGGCAAGATGATTTCTCCTCTTTCCTTTCGATATCTATTGAAGTCCCACAAGTCTCCATCCTTGAATCACTACTGTTTAATTTATTTATCAATGACTTAAACACAGAAGTCAAAGAGGCCCTCAAAGTACAATATGCTGATAACTCCACTTTAATATATGCTACTAGAGCACTACCCATGATCCAAATAGTCCCCCAGAAATCCTTCTTCGCCACAGAAGCTTGGCTCAACAACTTACAACTCCTCCTGAATCCAAAACAAAAAAAAACTAAACTACTGCTGTAAACCCCAAACTCTCTCTTCTCAGAAAAAATATACAGTCATCCAGCAAGACCAATCATCATCATCATCGTCATCATCATTATCATTAATCCCTTGTTTTTATTTTCTACATGAGCTTGGCATGTCGTGTCAACTGTCACATCTATTTTGATTCAATGCTGCTCTCCTACCATCTTCACCAGTCATGCCTGACTGATGGCAGGTCTTCTCTCACACAATCCATTCCTCCCTTGGCTAGACACCCTCATTTCCTGTTGACTTCTTCTTGCCTGTCCCAAATCTACTTCTTTTCTGCATGTGACCAAATCACAGTAATCTGTTGTCTTTGATGTTGTTTATAATCGGAGCTACTATGGCTTCTGCTCTGATGTCCTCATTACTTTATCTGTCCCACAGTGTGCATCCTACCACCCATGTCAGGTGCTTCTTTTCCATCACCTCTAGCTCACTCATCTGCTCTGCCTTTACTACCCAGGTTTCTATAACATACAGTAGTACTGGTCGTACCACTGTTTTGTACATCTCACTTTTTGGATTCTTTGGAGGCATTCTTCTGACATACACTACCCCTGACACACCATGACAGTTAGGTGCAGCCCCTTCTGATTCTAGCTTTGACCTCCTCATTCAGACTTCCCCTTTCCTGATCCACCCATCCCAAATACTGGGATCTCTTAATCTGTTCCACTATTTTCCCTTCTATTTCAATTTTCAGCTTCTTCTGATTTTGCCCATTTGCTGCCATTGCAATTGTCATATCTGAACTTAGTTTCATGTCGTGTGCCTTCAGTTTTTTATTTCATTACCCTGTTATTTTCTGAGGTTCTTGCTCAGAGTCTGCCTGTAATGTCACAATGTATGTATGCACCAACGTTGTTGATTTGTCCCCTCCCAACCTGTCTGCTAATATAGTTTATCACTAGTATGAGCAGCAATGGGCTCAGAGCTGAACCCTGTTGCACACCAACTCCCACTGGGAACCCCTCAGTGAGACTAAACACTGTTTGTACTTGACTCATTGTGTCCTTGTACATAGCCTGCATTAATTCTACTAGTGTTTCTGGGACTTAAACCACTGCAGGACTGCCTAGAACAGCTGTCTTGAGACCTTGTAAAATGCTTTCTCCAAGTCTAGTAATACCCAGTGGGACCATTTCCTCATCTCTAACTTCTTCTCAACTGTTTGTCTCACTGCAAACATTGGGTTGGTTGTGCTACATCCTGATCTGAATTGAAGCTGTTAATCTTTCATCTTACTTTCTACAACTCTGCATATTTTTTTTATCAGTCGCCCTCTAGATTTTTCATGCTATCTGATAGGAGCGTGATACCTCTATACTGCCCACAGTTATGAATGTCGCCTTTGTTCCTGACCGCTGCTACTTGTATGCTTATTATACAGTCATCTGGTCTACACTTTTCTCTCCGTACTGCTATGAGTACCCTCATTTGCTGTTTCTTTCAAATCTCACTCAATGTCTTGATCATATCTGCCATGACCTCATCTGAGCCTGCTGCTTTTCCTGACTTCATTTTCATTAGTGCTATCCTTACATCATCTATGGTGGGCTCCTCCTCTTCTTTCATCATAGCCTGTGTCTGGGGCAGTACAGCTTCTGTGGTGTTTTCTTCATTCAGAAGCTGCTGAAAGTATTTCTTTCACCTGCCTTTGATTTCCTGTGTATTGGTGAGCAGGTTGTTACTGGTATCCATTATGAAGGGTGTCTGACTATCATCTTTATCTTTCTGTCTTTGCCGTGCAGCTGATAGAGTTTCTTAGTGCCATCTACCAGGTTACTTTTAGGAAGCTGGTAGAATTACTCTGATGCCTTGCTCATTGCTATTGCAACTGCTGTCTTAGCCTCTTTGTTAGCCAACCAGTATTCCTTTGTAGCCTGTCCTATATTTTCTGTCTCCCACTTTTTTGTACAATCCTGCTTTATTTTGATGACTCCCTGGATGTCTGAATTCCACCACCAGGTTTTCTTATGTATCTTATTTCCATATCTGGCTCAGCCACATATCTGCATTGTACTTCTCACACATGCTGTCTTGAGGTGTTGCCATTCTTCTTCATCTCCACCTATGTTTTCTTCTTGAGATGCTAGAGCCATGAGTAATTCCTTGGACTGACGTGCTTTCTCTCCAGTTAACTTCCAGATCTTCAGCCTGGTCTCTGTTGAGTTTAAAGCCTTCTCTGACCACTGTTTGCAGCTCATTGTTGCAACCAGTGGCTTATGCTATGGGCCAACTGTTCCACTGGGGATGACCTTGCAATATCTGATTCTACCCCATTACCTTTTCCTTACTAGGAGGAAGTCTAACTGAGTTGCGTGTTGGCCACTCTTGTATATAATCTTGTGACTGTCCCACTTACTGAACCATGGATTGGCCACCATCAAGACATTTGCCAGACAGAAATCTAGAATGGTCTGTCCTTCTCTATACCTGTTACCTACCCATGTGGACCAAGGCAATCCTCATATCCTGTTCTGTCTGTCCTGATATATGCATTCAGGTCAACAATTATCAACACCAATTCATGTTGTCCTGTTTTATTTAGTAGTTCCTGCAACTGCCATCTGAATGGACTTTTTTCCTTACTATTACAACACTGCAGTAGGGTATGACCTGAGATTATGAATAGTGCCCTATTCTTACACTGGAGTCTGACTGCCATGAGTCTATCACTAATTCTGATGACATCCCTCACTGTCTTCTGAAACCTCTCCCTCACCACAATTCACACACCATTACTAGTTTGTGCTCTTCTGTGTAGTAGATTCTGGACACCAATTGACCTTTTCATCTTATCTCCTGGATACATATGATGTTCAGCCTTCTCCTTACCATTGTGTCATCCACTCCCACGCTGTGCCCTGTTAGTGAACCTACAGTGAGTGTAACAAGTCTCCATTCATGTTTGGCAAGTTGATTGGTTTTATGTCCAGCTTTCACTCAACAGAGATGTGATGGGGAACTGGAAACTGGCAGGCCAGTAGCTTAGTGAACAAAGGCTATTGGGCTTTATGGCAGGCACACACTGGCCAATAAGGACACATTCACCCCTGTCACCATTAGCATGGAACCCTGGCTTAGGTCGAGTAGGCTGGGTCCTCAATCCACGTATCATCATAAATACTCATGCCCACTTGTTGACATTAGTCAACATGACCAGATCACCCAGAGCCAATTTTTATACCACTGAGTGGGTATCCATGACACAGCTCGCAGTCTGTAATCCATGTTCTCCTAACTTGAGTATATTGCACATCAGAGTTGATAGAAAAAATGGTTGGTCTATAAAACTCTTTCCCTTAAAAGGTACCATCCAGCATGACCAATATAGAAGTAGTGTCCCACACCAAATTACTTGATGCGATTATAGCTGGCCATATGAAATTTGATATCCACCTTCAGAAAGCCATAAAGAATACACACCAAACACTATGCTGCCTCTTTAGATTAAACACTACCTCACTGACTCTGATAGACAAAACACAGCGACTTCTTTCCTACATCCCCCTTATTACATACTTCTCCTAGCCTAATCAATCTCAACTCCTCTCTATCAGCCAAACTAGGATGATGCTACAATAAAGTAGGCAAATTTGCAACCAACTAACTGTATAGATAACATTACTACCTCCCACTAGAACTACTAAACTGGCTTGAACTAAATAATTCTCTGTTGTACTTGCAATTAATTACAACCATCAAATTGCTGCACAACCCTGAAAAATTCCCTTCTCTTCACTCCATCATTCAACTTTATACTACTAACAGACCTCTGTGCTCTACAGAGAAATATTTACTGTACATATCTAATCCTAACAATAATGCATGGTACTCACTGTGTTCGCACTGCATTGCTAATAGCTGGAATACCACCCAGCTCCACTTAAGAACAGTCTGCAACCAGAAAGACTTTGCATGCTAACTGAAGCAACGCCTGATATATATAAATGGCTCTGCACCTGCACCACACCTGGTTAAAATGGTATTAGTATAGCTCTATGAATTTGTGTCATAACTCTCTGCTGCACAAAATGTAATGTACTGTTATCACAACTATACCCTTCTTTAAAATCTCATTTGCTTTATCTGCCTCATTACCTAACAATCTAAGCATAACAATAATGCACTTCATATACCTCCCTGTATTAAAAAAAAAAAAAAATATATATATATATATATATATATATATATATATATATATATATATTCATATACAACCCATGCAACTGTTATTTTTAATCAAAGCTGTTTGAAAATGATGTAACCAGTGTCAAGGATGCCTTAATAATGGTACTGTTGCTCATGAAAGAAACTGACTGCAAATGATGTAATGATGCCAATGATGTCCATGATGTTTGTATAATACAGCTTTCCTCCATGGACCTCCACTGAAAAAGGTATTGTTCAGTCAGACTTTCCTGGTAAACAAATGCCAATATATAAATAAATAAAAATAAATGTAGAATGATATATCACTGGCGTGTTTCAAAGGTAAATAACAACATATCTTAAAAGTACACATCAGCGCTATATAGTCCTCATTAGATGATGTGACAGCAGTCATTAGTAGGAAAGGTGGCCAATGCACTGGAAAAAATCAACCAATCAAACAATGAATAAACATTCAGGTTTTTATTATTTAAGAGAAAGGCAGGTCATTGTTAGGTTTATATAACTACCTTAGGGTTGAAGTAATAGATAAAGTAATGCTCTTGGAGTGGCCTCTACTTGCATTGAAATTTTACATTGTGGTCAAAATATCTGGGGTTATGGATGATATGTTATCTAGATTATTTTTGCATCTTTGTGAAAACAGCTGTCATGCACATCAGGGAATGATAGCTTTTTTAGATCATTTTGAAGATGTAAGAGTTCTGGTTAACAAAATAAAATGTTAGGTCCATTCAGGGTTCTAGAATTCTTTGGAATCACTATAAATGAAAAAAACTGGTTGCCTATGGGGTACAACCTTCCTATAGGTAATGCATATCTTGTTTTATGGAGGAAGGAATTAACTAATGCATACATGATTGTCATGATGGGTAATAGAAAAATAGTGCCCGTTTTGAGTAGAGGCAGATAAAACAGGCCCTGGGCAAGTGAGCTGGTAAGCAATTAATGCCTCAGGTGTTACAGTACAACATTTCTATAATAGAGGAGTATGTAAGTATATGTAATAAGGATGATGCACTGCCACATTGTTGGTTGTACTAAATGCATGGACTGATTTAGGGATTATTCTTTTCATGCTGTGGAAGACTGGCTTCTTGAAGCTGTTATGCTGATTTGCTACTACTTAGCTCTCATACATATAGAGCTTATTTATTTATTTATTTGACATTTGTTGACTGTCAAAGTCCGACTGAGCAAGAGCCCTTTTTCAGTGGAGGCCCACGGAGAAAAGCACCACATTATCATAAAGTAAAAATACATTAATTTAAGTACAATAGACAACATATATAAAGATGCATGATATTTAAAGTACAGTACATGACATTTTTTAGAGGACATTTATTACATGAAAATAATTTGCAGCATTGTTGAGTGAAGGTAAAAATAGAAGGAAAAAAGAAATGTTGACTAAGTAAGCAGAGCAGTTACTGAGAGAAAGTCAGATTGGTTCTAAGATACAATAAGTAGATACATTTCAAAGTCATTAGTACTCAGAAGTTTCATTACTGGGGGATAAAGAGGAGTTGGTATGAAAGGTTGTTATGACAGAGACAGAGTGATAGCAGGGTGTAGCTCAAAGGAGGAAGTTCATGTAGGATTTTTACAGAGACATCCAGGTGCTGTATAAGTGTACCTTGAGGGTTTTTCTGAAAGCTACTGTATTACTTATTTCTCTGATGGCTATGGGAATCCGGTTCCAGGATAGGGCTGGGGAGTAGTTGTATAGGTTTTGTTCAATATAGTTTTTGGCCTTATATATATATATATATATATATATATATATATATATATATATATCTAAGAGGTTTTGGTCAACACTCCTAAGGTATCTGACTGGAGTATATCGAGAGATGATAGAAGACATGTTGAGTTAGAAGGAGGGTTTATTGAGAATTGAGTGAATGATAAGTAGTGGTGAAAAAAGAGCTGTTTAGGGAGCTCTATCCAGTTACAAATATTGTGAGATTGACAGTGATGAGAGTTAGTGGGTAGATTAGTTGCAAACCTGGCAATTTTGTTGTAGGTGGTCGCCCGCTTGATGAGTAAAGAGGACTGAATATTAGTTAAGATTTGGGACCAGTAGAGGAGGCTTGGGAGAAGGTAGGCACGAGTAAGTGTGATTCTGGTCTCCTTTGTAAGGAATTTTTTTATTTCTATAAAGTAGTCCATGTTTTTGGACTACTTTACTTCTACAATAGTAATTACAAATCCATTAGTTTATTCTAAAGATAGAGATAACACAGACTACTGAATGACAATAATTATTGCTTTATCAGTGTAAAACAGGCATTAGGCTAATGCCATGGAACATCAGTTGTGGTAATGCCTGTTAGCCTGAAGCAGATAGGTGCTATTCAATGGGTAAAAAGCAAAGGTGCAGAATAATGATGGAGCCGATGGGGTTATTGCAACATACATATTAGAAGAATTATTGCAGGACTTTAGAGGAATGATTCTTCAAAAGTAAACTGTTACTTGTTTACAGCACTCATTTCTTGATACATCAAGGTGTGTTCAGAGCGGATGAGATCATGGAAAGTGATGTAGCAGCAGAAATGCATCCTTTAGAATGGAAACACACTCAATATGTATGCAGACCTATTCCTAAAAAAAAGCAACACAGACCATTTAAGGAAAAATAGAAATGTATCATGTTATATATTCTGTCCAGTTATGCATGAACATATGGGATACATGGCTGTTACCTGATTGTCATGCACCCTTTATGGGGGCATTTTGCAAAGAGGTTATCCAAAGGGAAATGTTTTATTCTTTACTCTTTAAGTATATATATGTTTATGCTGATGACATCAGCATTCACATTTTGCACAAGAAAAGTGACAGAATAATGGGTTATGTAAGTCCTGAGAAAGCAGCTCAAATTATTGGACATCTAAGAATTAAAAAAAAAATTATAAAATATGTAAACAAAAACAAAAAAAAAAAAAAACAAAAATACATGACAACATTCGAAAGTCATTTTTTGGGCCAGCACATTTTTACATTTTCTGTCCCCAGAAAAAAAGAAGTGTTATCTGCAAAGGTTTTTACTACCATCCCTAACAAAAAACAATGCTCACCCACCTTTGCAGACATCCTAATATGAACATGTTACTCTTCTCCATCAGCAGGCTTGCACACAGGGTATCTCACTATAATCTTAGATTTCTGCACTCCTCTATTCCTTTTCTTTCCACTGCCTACAACACATTATCTTCCAGATATCATAGCGCTTCAATACTGTCATTAAAACTTTGAGAGTCTCTCCCAACCTCCCCTAAAAGTAACAGCAATTATCCATCATTCCTC